>NW_026936478.1:0-71873 GCF_032062105.1 Saccostrea cuccullata
TCATAATACCTCTAAAAAGTCCATCAATGTGGCATTCTCATTTTTTTTTTCTTTTTTTCTTTTTTATTTCTGAAACGTCAAATTAATCTTTGCAAACTATGACTTTAATTTTTGGCGACGTTTCATTCTCAGTTATGACTTAATACCAATAAGGGGTTTTTTTCATGGTAGGCTTTTTTAGTAACATTAATTGAAAAAATAAAAATATTAAATATTTTATTTTCATTGTGTTATATTTATTTGAATGTAAAATTGTGAAATGAAAGTTGTCAGTAATTCCCCAAAATTTTAAAATTGAAATAAAATTTTTTAAAAATGATTGAAATATTGATTTTAAAAGTGATTGAAATAATTATTTTGATAGTTGCTAAAATTAACATCAAGCGCTGTCTATCTTGCTAAGTTGAAGGTCGTACGGTTCTGAAAAAAAACTTCAAATATCAAAATTTTAAAATACGGAAAAGTTTTTACAATTACAACTGTAGGCTCTTTTTGATTTATTAGTAAGATTAATTGAAATAGTATATATCAAATATTTTCATTGTGTTATATCTATTAAAATGTAAAATGCGTGAAATGAATTGTTGTCAGAAAGTTTTCAAAAGTAATTGAAATATTGATTTCAAAAGTGATTGAAATAATTATTTTACAGTTGCTAAAATTAACCAATCCCCAATTTAGGAATATAGGTCGATACTCTTTTCCTCAGCTAAGGTCGTCCAATATACAGAATCGACCTTTTTAAGGCTCAAGTTTACGAAAATTACCCCCAAATCAGTCAAATTTACGTCAATTTTAAAGCAAATCTGTTACCACTTTACTAAATTTATTAATTAAGTATTACTAAAGTATTAGTAAATAACGCAACCGTATGAAAATTTTAAAATACGGAAAAGTTTTCACAATCACAACTGTAGTCTCTTTTACAATTTATTAGTAAACGATTAGTTCAAATAGTATATATATTAAATATTTTATTTTCATTGTGTTATATTAATCTAAATGTAAAAAGCGCCGTAATTTACGGAATATGGGTCGATACTCTTTTCCTCAGAACCGCTGGGGTCGCCCAATATACAGAATCGACCGTTTTAAGGCTCAAGTCTACGAAAATTGACCCCAAATCAGTCAAATTTCCGTCAATTTTAAAGCAAATCTGTACCACTTTACTAAATTTTTGATTATTTAACGCAGAAAAATTTTATGCCCTGGTAAACAATAAAGAATAAAATATTTATTCCATTGCTTTTGTACAAAAATAAATTCCATTAAATATCCGTTGATAACAAAAGGAAAAAACATTGCTTCATCTACTTTATATCTATTAACATCAAGCGCTGTCCATCTTGTTAAGTTGAGGAGTCGTGATCGTGTACTAAAAGTAAAAAAAAAACTGCAACCGTATCAAAATACAGAAAAGTTTTCACAATCACAACTGTAGGCCGTTTGCCATTCATTAGTAATGATTATTTGCAATAGTATATATTAAATATTTTATTTTCATTGTGTTATATTTATTCAAATGTAGAATGTGTGAAATGAATGTTGTCAGTAAATTCCTAGATTTAACATTGAAATAAAGTTTTCAAAAGTGATTGAAATATTGATTTCAAAAGTGATTGAAATAATCATTTTGATAGTTGCTAATAATTAACACAATACCCGTAATTTCCGGAATATAGGTCGATACTCTTTTCCTCAGAACCGCTGGGGTCGCCCAATATACAGAATCGACCGTTTTAAGGCTCAAGTTTAAGAAAATTGACCCCAAATCAGTCAAATTTCCGTCAATTTTAAAGCAAATCTGTACCACTTTACTAAATTTTTGATTATTTAACGCAGAAAAATTTTATGCCCTGGTAAACCATAAAGAATAAAATATTTATTCCATTGCTTTGTACTAAAATAAATTCCATTAAATATCCGTTGATAACAAAAGAAAAAAAACATTGCTTCATCTACTTTATATCTATTAACATCAAGCGCTGTCCATCTTGTTAAGTAGAGGAGTCGTGATCGTGTACTAAAAGTAAAAAACTGCAACCGTATCAAAATACGGAAAAGTTTTCACAATCACAACTGTAGGCTCGTTTGCCATTTATAACTAACGATTAATTACAATAGTATATATTAAATATTTTATTTTCATTGTTTTATATTTATTAAAATGTAAAATGCGTGGAATGAATCAGTAAATTCCTACATTTAACATTGAAATAAAGTTTTCAAAAGTGATTAAAATAATTTTTATTTTGATAGTTGCTAATAATTAATGCATTACCCGAAATTTCCGGAATATAGGTCGATACTCTTTTCCTCAGAACCGCTGGGGTCGCCCAATATACAGAATCGGCCTTTTTAAGGCTCAAGTTTACGAAAATTGACCCCAAATCAGTCAAATTTACGTCAATTTCAAAGCAAATCTGTACTACTTTACTAAATTTTTGATTATTTAACGCAGAAATATTTTATGCCTTTGGTAAACAATATATTTTATGCCCTTGGTAAACAATAAAGAATAAAATATTTATTCCATTGCTTTTGTACAAAAATAAATTCCATTAAATATCCGTTGATAACAAAAGAAAAAAAACATTGCTTCATCTACTTTATATCTATTAACATCAAGCGCTGTCCATCTTGTTAAGTAGAGGAGTCGTGATCGTGTACTAAAAGTAAAAAACTGCAACCGTATCAAAATACAGAAAAGTTTTCACTTTTCACAATCACAACTGTAGGCTCGTTTGCCATTTATAACTAACGATTAATTACAATAGTATATATTAAATATTTTATTTTCATTGTGTTATATTTATATAAATGTAAAATGCGTGAAATAAATTGTTGTCAGTAAATTCCTAAATTAAACTGCGTTTGATTGGCTTCCAAAAAGAATTTTACTTGTCTGACAGATAAAGAGATTTATAATGTATACGAAAAGGTGTTAACACTTGTGTGGTTTAAATACCTGCGGGGCATGATTAACAAATCCACGTGCCGTTATAGGGTATCAGTTCTACACTTCCTTGAACATACAAAGCATGATGACTGTGAAATTGCGAATGTAATCTCAATTAGATTTATTTTTTACCGCAATATCTCATACAAAATTACAGCGTTTTACAATGATTTTACTATGATTTCAATTGTTCACTGTTGCTTCATAAATACACGAAACGGTCATATGCGAGTTTTAGCAAATCAACCGCAAATTTGTCAAAATTGTGAATGTACTCTCAATTAAATTTATAAATTAAACTTATAGTATGTTAATATGATTTCAGTTCCTTACTGTTCCTTAATGGTTATTTGCGTGTTTTAGCAAATCCCCGGAGCTGAAAAATAAAAATGGCGGACATCGAAGTAAATGTCGATTACCGGTAAATAACGTCTGAATAAAATATATTAGGAATGTGTTCATGTTGTTCTGAAATCTTATTATTCATTGATGTCGGGTATTTCACGAATTAAAGCTGTTGTACACTAACGTATTTACGTGTTATTTATGCCTGTGGTTTAACAACAGTGTGAAACTACGCAGACATTGAACAGGCAAGTTGGAGGAAATTAGTATCACAATTCAAAGAAGTTTTAACAACATTGATATAAAACTTTATTTAAATGCTGTACTCATTGAAATACCTGTTTATTTTCTTGATACGTTCATGTCACGGATTTAATTTTACAGGTTTATCTCTTCTGATACGTAGTATTTGCGTATTGTAGAATCTTTAGAAATAGAACCAGAAGTCTCTGTCGAGAATGTAGCTCTACTGGTTTGTACTTATCAAAAACCATTGCACTATTTTATGTATCTTTGTGTAGTCTACTTGTGTGCCAACTTATTTTGAAATCAAACTAAAACTGTAGAAGGAGTAGGGTTTTAAAGGAATTTCACAGAAAATTCTATTTTCAGTAACCATGGTAACACCATTCATCGAAATCAAAAACCGGTGCACTATTCTATGTATCTTAGAGTAGTCTACTTGTGTGCCAAGTTATACTGAAAGCAGACCAAAACTGTAGATGGAGTAGCGTTTTAAAGGAATTTCACAGAAAATTCTATTTTTAGTAACCATGGCAACACCGTTCATTGAAATCAAAAACCGATGCACTATTCTATGTATCTTAGTGTAGTCTACTTGTGTGCCAAGTTATATTGAAATCAGACAAAAACTGTAGAAGGAGTAGCGTTTTAAAGGAATTTCACAGAAATTTCTATTTTTAGTAACCATGGCAACATCGTTCATCGAAATTAAAAACCGATGCACTATTCTATGTATCTTAGTGTAGTCTACTTGTGTGCCAAGTTATATTGAAATCAGACCAAAACTGTAGAAGGAGTAGTGTTTTAAAGGAATTTCAAAGAGAATTCTATTTTAGTAACCATGGCAACACCGTTCACCAAATCAAAAACCGATGCACTATTCTATGTATCTTAGAGTAGTCTACTTGTGTGCCAAGTTATAATTGAAATCAGACCAAAACTGTAGAAGGAGTAGTGTTTTAAAGGAATGTCAAAGAGAATTCTATTTTTAGTAACCATGGCAACACCGTTCATCGAAATTAAAAACCTGATGTACTATTCTATGTATCTTAGTGTAGTCTACTTGTGTGCCAAGTTATATTGAAATCAGACCAAAACTGTAGAAGGAGTAGTGTTTTAAAGGAATTTCACAGAAAATTCTCGATTTTTAGTAACCATGGCAACACCGTTCATTGAAAAAATTATAAACCAATGCACTATTCTATGTCTCTTAGTGTAGTCTACTTGTGTGTGCCAAGTAATATTGAAATCAGACCATGGCAACACCTTTCATCGAAATTAAAAACCGATGCACTATTCTAGTGTAGTCTACTTGTGTGCCAAATAATATTGAAATCAGACTAAAATTGTAGGAGGAGTAGCGTTTTGAAAAATTGTTTACAGACAGACAGACAGAAGGACGGACGCCGGACGCATTACTATCGCATAAGCTCTTCTGGTCTCTGACCAGTAGAGCTAAAAACAAATCCTCGTCCTATGTAGCAAAGTCGTCCTTTCTAAGGATTTATCAAAATTTTGGCCGAAAATGAGCCTTTCAACCTATATACCCCATTGACCTGTAGTCCGTGAATTACGGTACTTAAACCACATTGCAAGCCTTATTGAAATAACTTAACTTTTAAATAAAACATAAGTATTAATTGTTCATTATGTTCTCAAACATTTTTGATTCATTCATTCAATCATAATTTTCATCATGAAGTTTGTACACAAAATTATCAGTCATTTTTTCAGTATAGTCTAGATATTCTAGTTGAAATGATGTATGAATCATCCTTTCTTCAAAATCAATGACAGAAAGGAACTTTATATTACAAAAGTATTTCAAAATTGCATATCATGAATTTTTTCTCAATTTTTTTTTACTGCAAGAAATACACAAAATCTGAGGGTACAAATAATATTAAAGTCCTCTCCTAATCATGTTCCACCAACAAATATTTTCTCTTATTTTTGAAAATGACTGTATAAGTCTAATAATAAAAATGACAATAAAAAAATTAGTATATTGAAATATATTCAGATGGGAGCATGTAATAATACTTTAGAGTGGTTTATAATGTAATTGAGTTATATTTGAAAAATAAGCTGTGGGGCAAATGGAAAATTACCTGAGAGATTTTAAAAATGGTGAGACTCTTTAGAAATTCTTCTCCCTATTCCTGGTGGATATAACACAATTACATATCAACCACCCAAAAACATTTATACATGCTCCTATCTGAAAAATATTTCAAAAGTCTAAGTTACTGGAATTGTCATTTTTTATTATTGACCTAATGCTGTCATTTTCAAAAATAGGAGGGAAATTATTCCTGGGACATGGTATAAAAAGGGCCAACATATTGTTTGTACCCCCAGATTTTATGTGTTTCTTGCAGAAAAAAAAATTCAAAAAAAAGCCCTGGGGTAACTGAAAAAATATCCTAAGGGATCTTGAAAACGGTAATACTTTGAAGAAATTCCTTTCCAAATTCCTCATACATTCTCATGTCTGAAAAATATTTCAGTAGTCATTTTTTTTAATATAGGACCAATACAGACATTTTCAAAAAAAGAAACAAAATATTTGTTGCTTGGACATGATAAATAAAGGGTCAATATATTGTTTGTACATTAAGATTTTATGTATTTCTTGCAGAAAACTTAAGCCCTGGGGTAACTGAAAAATAGCCCGAGGGATCTTAAAAACGGTGAGACTTGCAGGGAAATATTTTCCCAATCCCCGGTGCAGATTAGTAATTAGATAATGAACCACTCCAAAGTATTAATACATTCTCCTATCTGAATATATTTCAATAGCCTGAGGGATCTTGGAAAGGGTGAGATTCTCAGGAAATTCTTTTCCCAATTCCTGGTACATATGACTCAAATTATATATTAAACCACCCTAAAACATAAATACAAGCTCCTATCTGAACAAAAATCAAAAATAGGAGCAAAAAGTTTGTTATGCGACATGATGCTCGTATCTGAAAAAAGATTTCAAAATTCTAATTTTTGAGAATTCTCATTTTTTTTATCATTGGACCAAGCCGTCATTTTGAAAATTAGGTGGAAAATATTTGTTGCTGGTACATGATATATTGTTTCTACCCTCAGTTTTATGTATTTCTTTCGTAAAAAAAATTGAAAAAAAAGCCCTGAGGTAAGTGGAAAATAGCCTGATGGATCTTGAAAACGGTCAGACTCTCATGAAACTCTTTTATCGATTCTTGGTGCATATAACTCAATTACATATTAAACGTTCCAAAAACATCAATACAAGCTCCTAGCTGAAAAATTTTCAAAATAGGAGATAAAAGTTTGTTGCTTGGAAATAAATAGCAAAGCACTAATATATTATTCGCACCCCCACTCCAATTCTTTTTGTGCATTTCTTGCAGTAAAGAAGTTTATTTAGGCTATTTTTCATTTGCCTCGTGGCTTTTTTCAAAACTTCTTTACTGCAAGAAATACCTAGAAAAAATTGGAAAGGCTACGAATAATATATCAAAAAAAGAAACGCATAGTAGAATTTTAGTGACACATTGAACATAAAGATTATTTAGTGAAATGATGCATTGATAAAACAGAAATGTTGTAAGCAATAGGAATACTATCTAAATGTCATAATTGCTCAACTATTGTAAAATCATAGTCAGTTCAAGGCCATTAAAGATCAATATTTGGTATGCCCCACGCAGACACAAATGATACCCACAAACTGCATCCAATGGAAGCAAATGTTTGTAACAAAAACAGTATAGGAATATACTCTCCCACTCCAAATGTAGAACTTTGGTCAGCTGTTGCAGAGTCTGGGGATGCCATTGTCTTTGGCAAATCATGTCAATCCATTTTGTCCAATGCTGCTTAATTTGGATTAAATCTAGCGATTTAGATGACTGTGGCAGAAACAGGTTGTTGTTGCTTTGCAAGAATTGGAGTGTCAAACGAGCCGTATGTGACTGTGTATTGTAAGACTGCAATACGGCTATAGGATGCTTCAAAATTGAATGGGCATGTTTAGGTAGAACATGGTTAGAGTACCTATTTCCAGCAAAGTCCATTGAATTCGAACCAAATCAATCTTACTTTCTTATAATACCGTTTTCCATATCATTACACTACCACCACCAACTTTTTTAACGTCCTGGAGGCAGTTATCTGTCTAACATTCATTACAAAGCATTAGCACTCTTAAACTTATAAGAGGCTTTTAGATATACATTCCGGACTAGTAGCTAAACCAAAATGTTCAGCAGTGATGCTGTGGTCATACTTGATTGATCTGAAATCTTTGAAGTCGATATTTGGGGTGTTGTGGGGTCAGAACAACGGCATGAATAATCCTCTTGCAATAATTCGAAGTCAACTGAAACACCCCTACTAATGTGTTCGGAACCTTTTATTTTTCGGTGTTCTGCACATTATAAAACCCGATGAGTTCAGAGTAGCTCTAAAAGTGGCTCTGGCAAGAGCTAGCGAGACTTCAGCGAGATAGGGTAAATTATTCACGGAAATGTGGTTAGGAAATGACTAGCACGTGGAGACATGGTAAACAGAAGTTATGTTGCGTTTTAGTTTTCACCACCCTATAATGTAATTTTCAATGTACTTCAATCGATCTTTCTTGAATCCATTCAAGTTTAATTATTTTTTAGTATTCTCTATGAAAATTTTCTGCAGTCATGAATTAAAATTTCTTTATGGACAAATATTTTTGCATGGTAACCGGGACTATATTTTTTGGCGTCAGATTAGCAAATGATGCACCAGTGTGACTTTAACTGAAAAATCAGATGAATGAGAATTGTATTATGGGTTACTATACGAATACTACAGGAATTTTACGCTTGATAAATTCCTTTATTGTACTATCGGTGAATACAATTGCCAGGTGGATTCCCTGGCCAACACACGTGATCACAAGTATTGTTTTGTCCATTTAAATGCATACGAAAAGCTGTTCATTTTCCTTGCCTTTTGAAGTTAACAAGCTGGTGTTCTAAACTTGACACGAACTACGTATTTCTGTTGAAAATACATTTTATTGGAAACATATTTTTCTCTAGTTAACAACAAATTTAAAAAGCCCGTAATATTTTTCATAGTTATCTAATGTTTGCATTTTGTTCATAAGAACATTCATGTTTTTATTTTGCACTCCGTTGACACCATTTGCCTACTATTTAGTTATCTAATGTTTGCATTTTGTACTGATCATAAGAACATTTTTGTTTATTTTGCACTCCATTGACACCCCTACTAATGTGTTCGGAACCTTTTATTTTTCGTGGTTCTACAAATTAAAAAACCCGATGAGTTCAGAGTAGCTCTGACAGTGGCTCTGGCAAGAGTTGGCGAGACTTCAGCGAGATAGGGTAAATTATTCACGGACATGTGGTTAGGAAGTGACTAACACTTGGAGACATGGTAAACAGAAAAGTTATATTGCGTTTTAGTTTTCACCACCCTATAATATCATTCTGTAGTCTAAATGTATTTCAATCGATCTTTCTTCAATTCATTCAAGTTTAAATTATAAGTATTCTCGTTGATAAAATTTTCTGCTGTCGTGAATTTAAATTTCTTTTTGGACAAATATTTTTGCATGGTAACCGGGACTATATT
Source organism: Saccostrea cuccullata (assembly GCF_032062105.1). Classification (NCBI taxonomy): domain Eukaryota; kingdom Metazoa; phylum Mollusca; class Bivalvia; order Ostreida; family Ostreidae; genus Saccostrea; species Saccostrea cuccullata. The sequence continues at coordinate 9,164 of NW_026936478.1, forward strand.
TTTGGCGTCAGATTAGCAAATTCGGCACCAATGTGACTTTAACTGACAAATCAGATGAATGAAAATTGCATTATGGGTTACTATATGAATACTACAGGAATTTTACGCTTGATAAATTCCTTTATTGTACTATCGGTGAATACATTTGTCAAGTGGATTCCCTGGCCAACACACGTGATCACAAATATAGTTATGTAAAGTGTTTTGTCCATTTAAATACACTGATACATACAAGAAGCTGTTCGTTTTCCTTGCCTTTGAAGTGCTGGTGTCCTGAACTTCACACAAACTACGTAAACATATTATTAAACATATTTTTCTCTAGTTAACAAGTTAAAAACGACCGTGATATTTTTCATGGTTTCTAATGTTTGCATTTTGTTTATTATTTTTTTTATTTTGCACTCCATTGACATGATCATAGATTACCTGAACCACGTGTTCGAAGTAACATGTAAACATGAATTTGGCGTAAACGTATTCAATCAACAAGTGGTCAGTTGCTCGTGGTAAGATCCCCTGTGCGCATTAATAGAAATAGCCATATAAGACAAACAAAGGTTTGCCAGTGTAGATGATATTTCACACCTTTTTTACCAGCGTATCGTGTCGCTAGTGAGCTGTAATTTTTTCAGTAAACTTTGATAAGATGTATTATTGTTATTTACCCCCCCCCCCTTCCTTAAACCACACATTTCTGTTGAAAATCATGAAAGTCTTTTAGAAATTTCTGGAAACACATTTTTCATAGGACGTGTTTTCAAAAGAACCAGACTATAGCAATTTCCTGTTTACTGCTAACTTTATTTATAAAACCGGTTCTAACCTATAACCTTTGAATAGGTAAACCCAAACCTCGTGTCTTGAATTTAAATCACAATAACATTAGTAGGGGTGATTGACATGATCATAGATTGACCTGAACCACGTGTTCGAAGTAACACGTAAACATGTATTTGGCTTAAACGTATTCAAACAACAATTAAATGGTCAGTTGTCGTGGTAAGATCCTCTGTGCACATTAATAGCAATAGCCATATAAGGCAAACGAAGGTTTGTCCGTGTTTCTGTTGAAAATCATGAAAGTCTTTCAGAAAGGTGTGGCAACACATTTTTCACAGGTCATGTTTTCAGAAGAAACAGACTATAGCAATTTCCTGTTTACTGCTAATTTTATTTCTAAAACCGGATCTACCCTATAACCTTTGAATAGGTTAACCTAAACCACGTGTCTTGAATTTAAATCACAATAACATTAGTAGGGGTGTGAAAATGTTCTTGTTAGATGACCTGTGCAGTTCAGGAATAGCTAATGCTTTAGATGACGTCATTGCATTACATTCAGAAGTGATGCTGTGCTGCTGATGTCACACGTAGTCTACAATATTTTTTGCGAACATTGGGTGTTCGATGTTAATGGTTTATGTTTTATAATATACGGCGCTGTGCATAACATTTAAACCTCTTGCAATAGTAGATTGCGGTACCCCTGCTTCCAGTTGCCCATTTTCCTTTTTGTGCTTTGCAACATTCAGATGCAGCATTTTTAGGAAACATTATTTTTCAGATAAAACCAGATTCAAAACATCGAGAACCCCCGCTTTTGATAGCCCCTTTGTACCTGAAGGAATTGTATCAAATTCAACAAATGAAAATTGAGATCAAAATTTTGGGGGAAATTTTGCAAAATCAGGTCTTTTTGTCTGTGAGACTTGTAGAATAGCTGCAAAGTTCACAACTGCATTAAAAAATCACGCATTTCACTCAAATACATCATATCCATATAAAAACAAAAGGTATGACAAACTATCAAACATTTTTCAGGGCATTGTTCCTACTATGCGTTTCTTTTTTTTGAGGAGTATATATAAGTGCTTTCTATATCATTTCCCATGAACAAACATTTTCTTCCTATCTTTAATTTTGTTTCCGATAGGAGCATGTAATAATACTTTGAAGTGGTTTATTATGTAATTGAGTGATCTTTCCCAGGAATTTGAAAAAAGAATTTCCTGCAAGTCTCACCATTTTTAAGATCCTTTAGGATATTTTTCAGTTACTCCAGGACTTTTTTTCTCATTTTTTTCCTGCCAGAAATACATAAAATCTGAGGGTATAAACAATATTTTATCTTTAGCACGTCCTAGCAACAAATATTTTGATCCTATTTTTGAAAATGGATGTATTAGTCCAATAATAAAAAATGACTATTCCAGTAACTTAGGTTATTGAAATATTTTTCAGAGGAGCATGTATTAATGTTTTGGGGTTGTTCAATTTGATTAAGTTATATCCAGCAGGAATTAGGCAAAGACTTTCTTGAGTCTTATAAGGGTACTTATTTGAGTGCATTTCAATAACAAACATAGGTTGCAACCACTACTGTTCACTACTGAAATAAAGTTTTCAATAGTGATTGAAATACTGATTTCAAAAGTGATTCAAATAATTATTTTGATAGTTGCTGATAATTAACCCAATGATGAGGTGATGCCTTGGGTGTTGTTGGTCATCAACTTTGTTTTTCTCCATTGATTTCCATGCCATATGCAGAGGCTGCTAGGTATATCAAGTTAATTTATCAAGCAGGTAAGCTCATCCTTCTTCCTTCGGCCATCTTTGTCATAAGCTAATCAGAGATTTTTAATGGTTCTTCCTCTATAGAGACTACTTTTGTGATCGTTATGAACATCTATAATCCTTTCAAAGAAGACATTAAAGAGGATGGTGGATAGCTGACAGGCCTGGCGTAATCCTAACATAGTGCAAAACCAGTCTTTAATGCTGTTTTGAAGAGAACTTGTGGCCTTGTAGTATATTGAGGTTTCATCAGTTTTCGTTAGCATCAATTTTCAAGGATTTTTTTTTTTGAGGATACGTAATTTCATGGACAAAAGCCTTGCCTATGCAAATGAATAACATATTTCTCAATTCAATGAACATTTAAATTCATGGATCTGCTCAACAATGAAATCCTCGATAACTGGTGCTCAACAAATATTAATAAAACCACAGTAACTCTTCACTTTCCATGATGCTCCAGATAGTTTTTTTTAATTCGAAAGTGGATTTACTCCCTGAATTTCAAATCAATGCAGATTTTGATGTCCAGTAAAATTAATTCAGAGTATTTTGTTAATAAAGGTGTTTTAGAAGAAGAAAAAAGTACAAAGGTCAGTTTCTGCATTTATATTTAAATAAATTTTGAAAATATCAACAAGGCTGACTAAAACTGAGAAACATTCTTTTTTGACAAGGAGGATCATACAGTAGGTAAAGTTACCGCTGGCACTTTAAACTTATCCTCCATTTAAGATGATATTATAACAAGAGAAATTGAGAGAAAAAATCTTTAATAATATGGTAAGTTGATAGAAATCAGAAATTGGCAATAAACTCATGAAAAAAGTATGTACACAGGGATTTATCAAGGCTGTTTTTACTACCGGTAAACGGTACCTTTCCCCTCTTGAAAAAGGTGCAAAAATTCCCTTTTTTCAGATAGAAAATTCTCCGATTAAACGGAGAATATTTAAAACATCGTTCTGAAATTTTCCGTTTTTGTCCGATTGAAGTTTTACAGCTAATTTACCATCCTAGTCATTCAAACGCTTTTAAAAGAAAGAATATATTATTCAAGCTTTTATTTGATATTGATCGGTAAACATGTGCCAAGTCCATGATGTCGAAAGATAGGCGTGCGATTGTACAGTTAAAAAGAAAAGTGTAGATGAGTAAGATGGAGCTTATATCACTATGAATCGGAAGAATGGAGTAACAACAAAAACAATGTTAGTAGTGAAACATGAAAAACAGAATTGATTTGTGATAGATATTTAGAGAAAAAATTAAATAAAGTCCTGACCTGGTTAAATTTTTTGTGTGTGTGTTATTTAGTATTTTGCCTAAAAAGGGAAGTTTTTGTGGTCTTTGTAAAGGTCTACAAATGACCCTCAGAAGCTCTAAGAATGCAGGATTTTGCTCCATTTATTTAAAAATTTTCCGGGGGGGCATGCCCCCGGACCCCCCTAGAATACTCGCGCCTCCGGCGCTCAGATTGAGCCTGCGGCTCTCATTTTTCCCGTTTACATATAAAACGGTAGTAAAACAAAATAGCTAGATAAATCCCTGGTACAAACCGTGTGTAAGTGGCTTACTAAACAGAGAACTCTAGAGAATTTAAGACAACTCTTGGTCAATAAATTAAGAATTTTAAACATAAAATGAGAAGTGAATTTTAATCTAAATCTTTGATTCTTTCTCACGGAAATCCTCCTCGCCATTACTAGTGAGAATATTCCTGGTCATTAAAATGCTTTGAAATCAGTATTTTGTTTTGAGAAAAATCAAACACCGAGTTAACCTCAATTCATATCATTAGCTAAGCTGTACTTGTATTCCACAAACCACCGCACGCACATTGTATGCAGTACTTTTGTGGTGTATTACTTAATATCTATTATTGCTAATGCATAACTGTATGCCCAGTTTTAATTTCCAATGCGTATTTTGTAAATTTCAATGCTTATTTCTGCAGATTCACACTTTATCTGGAGCTCTGTACATGTACCAACTTTGGTCAAAATTTGGCCAGTGGTTCAGGAAAATGTGAAAAGTTTACAGACAGACGGACACACAGACAGCTAGATCGACAGATGGAAAACAAGTGATCAGAAATCTCACTTGACCTTTCAGCTCAAAGTGGTCTAAAGAAGAAGAAGAAAAACTTCAAGTTTGCTTTATTACTATGGAGAGAATATCTACAAACACAACACTGTTAACAATGTCTACATGTGTTTGTGAGTATAAGGGTGTGTGTGTGAGTGTGTGCGATAAATAGATATTATCCTATTTTGGATGGTTTAAGGATCATGTCCTGCATAAAACTTTCCTAAGAAATCAGTGGGTCTTGGGTTATGTGTGTCTTTGAAGTATTTCATCAAGTGAGTTTTCTGACTAAAGTCCTCCACAGCATCTAAGAGTGCCAGTTGACCCTGTAAAATACAAGAGGTCCATGGGCCACATCGCTCATCTGAGCACTGTGGCAATGATAAAAGCAAAAATCAATCCATTTTTGAAAGCATGTGGTCCCAACCTACCCCTTAAATGTAGAAGGGAGGATGATTTGAATTAACTTGAATCAAAAAAGGATGCTTACACATTTCTTTGACTTATTATAGCTTTTTTCCATTAAAGTTTTAACTTTTATTTTTCCCCACCCTATCCCCCGGAGTCATTTCAACAAATTGAATCTACACTACCTGAGGATGTTTCCTTATAAATATGACCAATCATGGCTTTGTTGTTCTTGAGAAGGAGATTTTTCAAAATTTTTCTTATATATTTCTATGTAAAACTTTGGTCGTCCATTGTGTCCCCATCCTACCCTCAGAGGTCATGATTTGAACAAACTTGAACCTACACTACCTGAGGACGCTTCTGTATAAATACAAGAGGCCCAAGGGCCTTGAATCGCTCTTCTGATAAATTGTACAATCTATCACTTCTATTTGAAGCCTCTAACTTTAAGTATCCTAAGACCCAAGTTGTATCAACTGACAAAGTTTGATGATTCTTAGCCAATTAGGACTGAAAATATTTTTAATAATAAAGCTATAAAAAACCATAAGTACATCACAGTGACCTATATTAAGATTGAAGTTTTCTGAGGACTCAAGATGCATTAATAAACAAAGATTGAAGATTCTAAGCCAATAAGTATTTGAGATATTTAAAAGTAGGTCACCGTGACCTACATTTTTGTCTACATTCTTTGAAAACCCAAGATACATCAACTGACAAAGTTTGATGATTCTAAGCCAAAAAGTACTTGAGATATTCAAAAGTAGGTCACCATGACCTACTTTTTGATCAACATTCTCTAAAAACCAAAGATGCATCAACAAACAAAGTTTAGTGATTCTAAACCAGTTAGTACCATAGATACTTAAATAAAGCCATAAAATGTAAAAAATTAGGTCACTGTGACCTATTTTTTGGACATCATTCTCCGAAAACCCAAGATGCATCAACTTACAAAGTTTGATGATTCTATGCCAATAAATATCTAAGATACTTAAATAAAGCCATATAATGTCAAAAGTAGGTCACTTTGACCTACTTTTTGGTCGTCACTCTCCGAAAACCTAAGACGCATCAACTCAAAGTTTGATGATTCTAAGCCAATAAATACCTAAGATACTTAAATAAAGCCATAAAATATCAAAGGTAGGTCACTGTGACCTACTTTTTGGTCGTCACTCTCCGAAAACCCAAGACGCATCAACTCACAAAGTTTGATGATTCTAAGCCAATAAATACCTAAGATACTTAAATAAAGCCATAAGATGTCAAAAATTAAGTCACCATGACGTACTTTTTGGACATCATTCTTCGAAAACCTAAGATGCATAAGCTTACAAAGTTTGATGATTCTAAGCCAATAAGTACCGTAGATACTTAAATAAAGCCATAAAATGTCAAAAGTAGGTCACCGTGACCAGCTTTTTGGTCGTCACTCTCCAAAAACCTAAGACGCATCAACTCACAAAGTTTGATGATTCTAAGCCAATAAATACCTAAAATAAAATACTAAAATATAGCCATAAAATGTCGAAAGTAGGTCACAGTGACCTACTTTTTGGACATCATTCTCTGAAAACCCAAGATGCATCAACACACAAAGTTTGATGATTCTAAGCCAATAAGTACCGTAGATACTTCAATAAAGCCATAAAATGTCAAAAGTAGGTCACCATGACCTACTTTTTGGTCGTCACTCTCCGAAAACCCAAGATGCATCAACTCACAAAGTTTGATGATTCTAAGCCAATAAATACCTAAGATACTAAAATATAGCCATAAAATGTTGAAACTAGGTCATCGTGACCTATATTTTGGTCGACATTTTTTAAAGTCACAAGATGCATCTGCTGACCAAGTTTGATGATCCTAGGTCTGAAGGTAATCAAAATATGCCTTTTAAACAATTTGAAAACAAATGCCTGCAAAATTCAAAAAGTAGGTCACAGTGACCTACTTTTCCATAAATATGTTTTAAGGTCCCAAGATGCATCATTTTACAAGATTTGATGATTCTAAACCTCTCAGTGTCTGAAATAATTGGATTAAATGTTTTAAAAAGAAGTAGTGATAAAGTTCAAAAAGTAGGTCACGGCAACCTACTTTTAAGCTGACGTTGTTCAAGGACCCAAGATGCATCAACTGACAAAGTTTGATGATCATAGGCCTTAAAGTGCCCAAAATATGCCTTCAAATCAACTTGAAAACAAATACCCACAAAATTTGAAAAGTAGGTCACCGTGACCTACTTTTGAGTTAACATGATGTGAAGTCCTGAGATGCATCAACTTACAAGATTTGATGATCCTAATCCTAATAGTAAGCAAAATATAAACGTTTTTATTATTTGTAAATTTAGGTCAACTTTGAAGTGACCTTGAGACCACGCCCTTTGCCCCAGGGTCATGCATTGAACAATTTTTAATCTTCAACATATCCTGATCCTTGTATGTAAGTTTGGTAGAAAATCTGCCTGCTTTTTATGGAGAAGATTTTTTAGCAACCAGTACTTTTGGTTTTGTTTTCCTGATTATCTCCCCTTGTTTAATGGTCCCAATCTTTATTTTAGTATAAAGGGTAGCCCTTGGGCCAAGGATACCCTGTGACAAATTTGACACTGATTGGCCAAGGGGTTCTTGAGTTATGGCCCATATTCTAACAAAAGGCCCATGGGCCACATCGCTCACCTGAGCACTAATGGTAGGAAAAAGTAGAAAATGGCTTTTTATTGTAAAATTTAAATCAAGTAGTCCGATGATCAATCATGGATTTGCTATTTTTTAGAATATGATTTTTAAAGAATTTTCCTATATATATCTTTAAAAACTTTGGACGGCCATTTTGGCCCCGCCCTACCCCCGGGGGTCATGATTTGAACAAACTTGAATCTACACTACCTGAGCATGCTTCCATATAAATATGATGAATTATGGCTTTGTCATTCTTGAGAAGAAGATTTTTAAAGAATTTTCCTATGTATGTCAATGTAAAACTTTGGTTGGCCATTTTGGCCCCGCCCTACCCCCGAGGGTCATGATTTGAACAAAATTGAATCTACACTACCTGAGCATGCTTCCATATAAATATGATGAATTATGGCTTTGTCATTCTTGAGAAGAAGATTTTTAAAGAATTTTCCTATATATTTCTATGTAAAACTTTGGTCGGCCATTTTGGCCCCGCCCTACCCCCGGGGTCATGATTTGAACAAACTTGAATCTACACTACCTGAGCATGCTTCCATATATATATGATGAATTATGGCTTTGTCATTCTTGAGAAGAAGATTTTTAAAGAATTTTCCTATATATTTCTATGTAAAACTTTGGTCGGCCATTTTGGCCCCACCCTACCCCCCGGGGGTCATGATTTGAACAAAATTGAATCTACACTACCTGAGCATTCTTCCATATATATATGATGAATTATGGCTTTGTCATTCTTGAGAAGAAGATTTTTAAAGAAGTTTGCTATAAATTTCTATGTAAAACTTTGGTCGGCCATTTTGGCCCTGCCCTACCCCCGGGGGTCATGATTTGAACAAACTTGAATCTACACTACCTGAGCATGCTTCCATATAAATATGATGAATTATGGCTTTGTCATTCTTGAGAAGAAGATTTTTAAAGAATTTTCCTATATATTTCTATGTAAAACTTTGGTCGGCCATTTTGGCCCCGCCCTACCCCCAGGGGTCATGATTTGAACAAACTTGAATCTACACTACATGAACATGCTTCCATATAAATATGATGAATTATGGCTTTGTCATTCTTGAGAAGAAGATTTTTAAAGAATTTTCCTATATATTTCTATGTAAAACTTTGGTCGGCCATTTTGGCCCCGCCCTACCCCCGGGGGTCATGATTTGAACAAACTTGAATCCACACTACCTGAGCATGCTTCCATATAAATATGATGAATTATGGCTTTGTCATTCTTGAGAAGAAGATTTTTAAAGAATTTTCCTATATATTTCTATGTAAAACTTTGGTCGGCCATTTTGGCCCCGCCCTACCCCCGGGGGTCATGATTTGAACAAAATTGAATCTACACTACCTGAGCATTCTTCCATATATATATGATGAATTATGGCTTTGTCATTCTTGAGAAGAAGATTTTTAAAGAATTTTCCTATATATTTCTATGTAAGATAAGATAAGATAATATTTATTTAAAGTCGGGTACATCAACAAAGAACATTAGCTCTGAAGAGCTATTTTCCAACTACATAATAATGTTACATAAAATACAACAATCAAACATAATAAACTAGAAACAGTTTTTAAAAATTACATCGATATCACACTACTAAAATATCACTATTCCTCCGTGGTGCTTTACAATGACATAGTATTCACCACATTGAAACTGACAAACCTAAAATAACTTAAACCCTGTCTACTAGTTTCTAAAAATAAAATTAGCGACAGGCACAGCAATTACAGCAATTTCCGTACCAACTATTTATGTTGGATTTAAACTGGTTAAAAGAAGTAATATTTCTAAAAGATTCTGGTAAAGAATTCCAAAGTTTTGCAGACTCATATCTAAAAGACTTCATAAAAACTTTGGTCGGCCATTTTGGCCCCGCCCTACCCCCGGGGGTCATGATTTGAACAAACTTGAATCTACACTACCTGAGCATGCTTCCATATAAATATGATGAATTATGGCATTGTCATTCTTGAGAAAAAGATTTTAAAAGAATTTTCCTATATATTTCTATGTAAAACTTTGGTCGGCCATTTTGGCCCGGCCCTACCCCCGGGGGTAATGATTTGAACAAACTTGAATCTACACTACCTGAGGATGTTTCCCCATAAGTTTCATCTTTCCTGGCACAGTGGTTCTTAAGAAGAAGATTTTTAAAATATGTCACCAAATTTTCATTAATTCCCAATTATCTCCCCTTGAATTAGGGCGTGGCCCTTCATTTGAACAAACTTGAATCCCCTTCACCCAAGGATACTTTGTGGCAAGTTTGGTTGAAATTGGCCCAGCGGTTCTTAAGAAGAAGTCGAAAATGTGAAAAGTTTACAGACAGACGGACAGACAGACGGACGCCGGACAAAATGTGATCAGAAAAGCTCACTTGAGCTTTCAGCTCAGGTGAGCTAAAAAGTTAATGCACACCGCACAAATGGCCATAGCATTAGCTCTTTGAGCCTTTGGCTCAGAAGAGCTAATAATCAATCATGGCTTTGTTGTTCTTGAGAAGATTTTAAAAGATTTTTTTTTATAATTAGTTCTATGTAAAACTTTGGTCATCCATTGTAGCCCCATCCTACCCTCAGGGGTCATAATTTGAACAAACTTGAATCTGCACTAGTGCACTACCCGAGAATGCTTCTTTAAATATATGATCAATCATGCCTTTGTTGTTCTTTAGAAGAAGATTTTTAAAAGATTTTTCCTATGTAAAACTTTGGTCTTCCATTGTGGCCCAACCCTACCCCAGGGGGTTATGATCTGAACAAATTTAAATTTATACTACCTGAGGATGTTTCCACATTAGTTTCATCTTTCCTTCCCAGTGGTTCTTAAGAAGATTTTTAAAACATGTCACCAAATTTTCATTAATTCCCAATTATCTCCCCTTGAATTAGGGCGTGGCCCTTCATTTGAACAAACTTGAATCCCCTTCACCCAAGGATACTTTGTGGCAAGTTTGGTTGAAATTGGCCCAGCGGTTCTTAAGAAGAAGTCGAAAATGTGAAAAGTTTACAGACAGACGGACAGACAGACGGACGCCGGACAAAATGTGATCAGAAAAGCTCACTTGAGCTTTCAGCTCAGGTGAGCTAAAAAGTTAATGCACACCGCACAAATGGCCATAGCATTAGCTCTTTGAGCCTTTGGCTCAGAAGAGCTAATAATCAGTCATGGCTTTGTTGTTCTTGAGAAGATTTTAAAAGATTTTTTTTTTATAATTAGTTCTATGTAAAACTTTGGTCATCCATTGTAGCCCCATCCTACCCTCAGGGGTCATAATTTGAACAAACTTGAATCTGCACTAGTGCACTACCCGAGAATGCTTCTTTAAATATATGATCAATCATGCCTTTGTTGTTCTTTAGAAGAAGATTTTTAAAAGATTTTTCCTATGTAAAACTTTGGTCTTCCATTGTGGCCCAACCCTACCCCAGGGGGTTATGATCTGAACAAATTTAAATTTATACTACCTGAGGATGTTTCCACATTAGTTTCATCTTTCCTTCCCAGTGGTTCTTAAGAAGATTTTTAAAACATGCCACCAAATTTTCACAATTTCTTAATTATCTCCCCCTGAATAAGGGCATGACCCTTTATTTAAATAAACTTGAATTCCCTTTACCCAAGGATGCTTTGTGGCAAGTTTGCTTGAAATTGGCCCAGTTGTTCTGGAGAAGAAGTCAAAAATGTGAAAAGGTTACTGACTAGGGATGGGTATCGCCAAAAATTTTGTATCGCGATATATCACGATTTTTCCCACAATATCACGATAATATCATGATATTTTTAAGAGCAGTTTTTACAATGATTTTATATGAAAAGTCATTATTTTTCTAAAAAATATGCTAGAAAAACAAAATTTTACGTTTTTGAAATTTTTATGTATATAAAATCAATTATGTTTGGACGGTAAGATGCCGTTCATTTCACTTTTTACAACATTTTTTATACTTTCTGCAATTGTAATTTGAAAGATTGAACAAATAAATGAATAATTTCTGGACTTTATAATAAGTACCTAAAAACCGGTATTTAGGTCTCCGTATCACGATACGTATTACGCAACAAAAAATCGCGATATACCGGTATACCGATAAAATCGCACATCCCTATTACTGACAGATGGATAGACAGGCAGATGGACGCCAGACAAAATGTGATCACAAAAGCTCACTTGAACTTTCAGCGCAGGTGAGCTAAAAAGGTAAAATTTCTTCAGAAGTAAAGAGACTTATTTCATAAAAAAAGGACTGTATGCCTTAGAGTCACCTAAATATCAAATGGATTTTCCGGATATCATACGACCACTTTGAGCCCAACTGGAACCAGCTTAGAAATATAACCCAAATGTTTTACACAATGAAAAACCAATTGGTCATTATCAAATCTATCATAAGCAAATGAAATATTTAAAGGCACTGTTACAATCAACAAGAAGAAAATGATGTCATGGCATTCACAATTTTGAAAGAGGCACCATTGCTTATTATAACTAATTAACTATACACTTAGCATGCTTACTTTGGTTACTTAATACTTTTAAAATACCCATTGACAGATAAGGGGACAAAAGAAAAAAACATTTTGACTAATCAGTAATATTTAGCAATAATAAGTAATGCCACTACCACACAGAAACCCCTGACCCTTGGTCCACACATAACACAATTTTGGAAAAGGCACCCTTGCTTTATATCAAAAATCTTTGATTACTACCACGAAGTAAATTTAAATTCATTCATTTTCAGTATATAAGTAGAGCCATCATCCCCCTCCATGTACCCCTGACCCAGGGGCCTTAAAAATCACGCGGAAAAATGGCCCTTGCTCATCATAGCAATATAGGAATTCATAGCTTAATACCTAGAAGCAGAGAAGACTTTTAAAGAAATAATGCATTTTCACTATATAATCAATACAGCCATGCCCTAACACCAGAACCCCTGACCCTGGGGCCATAAAATTCACAATTTTGTAAAAGGCATTCCTGCACATTATAACTATGTACTTAGTTAGTTTATTTAATACCCAGGAGCAGAGAAGAAGATTTTTAAAGAAATAGTGCATTTTCTTTATATGTTCCATAGAGCCCTGCTCTAACACCAGAACCCCTGACCCTGGGGCCATAAAATTCACAATTTTGGAAGAGGCATTCTTGCACATTATAACTATGTTCTTAGTTAGTTTGTTTAATTCAAAGGAGCAGAGAAGATTTTTAAAGAAATATAAATGTATTTTCACTATATAATCAATAGAGCCCCACCCCAACACCAGAAAAAAAACCCTGACCCTGGGGCAATAAAATTCACAATCTTGGAAGAGGCTTTCTTGCTCAGCATAACTATATACTTAGCTAGTTTGTTTAATACCCAGGTGCAGACAAGAAGATTTTCGAAGAATTTCTGCCTTTTATCTATATGTTTGATAGAGCCCCGCCCCAACACCAGAATCCCTGACCCTGGGGCCATAAAATTCACAACTTTGGAAGAGGCATTCTTGCTCATCATAACTATATACTTAGTTTGTTTAATAACTAACTGGAGCAGAGAAGAAGATTTTTAAAGAAACAAGAGGCCAATAGGCCTTATAGGTCACCTGAGTATCATGCGACAACTTTCCAATGATTGAATTTGATTCATGTTTTAAACCAGAGGCCATGAAATTCACAATTTTGAAAGAGGCACCATTGCTTATCATAATTATACACTCAGTGTGCTTATTTTGGTTACTTAATACCCAGAGGTAGATCAGGGTAACAAAGAGAAAATGCATTTCCACTTTTAATGAATTTCAGGGCCCTGGGTCAGGGCTTCTTGTGTTAGGGTGGGTCCACAGTTGAGCTCCCCATCCCACAGGAACCACTGACCCTGGGGCCACATCTTTTAAAATTTTGGATTTTTAAAAAAAATTTATTTCATCATGCTGTTGATTAATACCAAAGTGCAGATTTCAAAGCATTAAATTATTTCAGACTATGTTACCCCCCCTCCCAAAGTACCTCTGTCCCAGGGGCCAGGTAATAAACTGTTTAAAGAAGCAGGTTTTTTTGTCATAAATATATACTAAGATCATTGGCAATATATACCCAACAACAAAGGAAAAGATTTTCAAAGAATTCATGCATTTTTACTATATAAACATAAGAGCCCCGCCTTAACACAGGAAGCCCTAACCCAGGGACCCTGAAATTCAAAAATCTCAAAGAGACATCCTTCCTCTGCATAACTATGTACATAGTTCTTCAGTTAAATACCCAGGTGCATAAAAGAAGAGTTTTAAAGAATTTAGGCATTTTCACTACATAATCAATAAAAGTTCCGCCCTAACACCAAAACCCCCAACCCAGGGGTCATGAAATTCAAAATTTTGGAAGTGGTAGTCTTATTCAACATAACTATGTACTTGGTTAGTTTATTTAATGCCCATGAACAGAAAAGAAGAATTTCAAAGTATTGTTGTATTTTCACTATATAATCTATATAGCCCCACCCTACCACTAGAACCCCTGACCCTGGAGCCATTAAATTCACAATTTGAGAAGAGGCAGTCTTATTCAATATAACTATGCACTTGGTTAGTTTATTTAATGCCCACAAACAGAAAAGAGGAATTTTAAAGAAATTATGCATTTTCACTATATAATCTATATAGCCCCACCCTAGCAACAGAACCCCTGACCCTTTAATGCCCAGGAGCAGAAAAGAAGAATTTCAAAGAAATAATGCATTTTCACTATATAACCTGTTTAGCCCCGCCCTAGCTCTAGAAACCCTGACCCTGGGGCCATGAATTTCACAATTTTGGTAGAGGACTCAATGTTGATCACAATCATACCAACAGTTTGACTGCTTGATGTCCAGGAGTAAAGAAGAAGATTTTTAAAGATTGCACTAATTTTAGTGGTTTTGCCCCCCCCCCCCCAGGCCTCAGGGGGGCAGGTATCATGAAATTCACAATTTTTGTTCCTCTTCACCCATAGATGCTATATGCCAAATTTGGCTGAAATTGGTAAAGTGGTTTCAGAGAAGAAGCTAAAAATGTTCAAATGTTAACGCACGACGAACCAAGAACGACGGACGAAAACAGATAGCAATAGGTCACCTGAGTTTACTCAGAAGACCTAAAAATGCATTTTCACTATATAATCAATAGAGCCCTGCCCTAACACCAGAACCCCTGATCTGGGGCCATAAAATTCACAATTTTGTAAAAGGCATTTCTGCACATTATAACTATGTACTTAGTTATTTTATTTAATACCCAGGAGCAGAGAAGAAGATTTTTAAAGAAATAATGCATTTTCTCTATATGTTCCATAGAGCCCCGCCCTAGCACTACAACCCCTGATCTTAGGGCCATGAATTTCATAACTTTGGTAGAGGACTCAATGGTCATTCCAATCATGCTAACAGTTTGACTGCTTGATATCCAAGAGTAAAGAAGATTTTTAAAGATTGCATTATATTGATTTGAGTGATTTTGACCCCTACCCTCAGGCCCCAGGGGGACAGGGGCATTAAATTCACAATTTTTTTCCCCTTTACACATAGATGCTTTATGTCAAATTTGGTTGAAATTGGTTGAGCGGTTGCAGAGAAGAAGCTAAAAATGTTCAAATGTTAACACACGAGGCACACTGCACGAGGATGGACAAAAACAGATAGCAATAGGTCACCTGAGTAGAGCTGAAACGAATACCATTAATCAACATTCGAACATTCGTGACTGTTATTCGATTCGTATTTGAACATTCGGTAATTAAATAAAAGAGTTATTATGCCTTTTCATATACTTGCAAATCCTATTGTTTATTACTATATATCAATGTATAAGTGTGTAATAAATAAACGTCTGTTCCATGCCGTTTGACATGTAAGTGTGCATTAGGAATCGCGTGTATTTTCAAGAAAAAAAATTAGAAAAAAAATCTTTCTCAACAATCATAAGCCTCTTTACTTCTTTAAATTAGGTGACTGTATTGCATTCCGATTATGTAAAACGCCCGATCAGCAGACCAGCAGGTGCTCGCCATGTTTTACTGTTATAAAAATAAAACCAAAAAAAAAAAAAAAAAAAACGGTTCGTTTCCGGAAGCGTCCTGTGAATTTTTTAATCAATATTTAGATTTAAAATATAACATTCTCAAAAAATATACCGGTAATATAATGTATATTTTTCAGATATGATTTCTGCAATTATTTATAAATTATAAATCTGAACAATCAATTCCGTTTGTTGATCCGGAATATTTCTCGCACAATATAAATCTTTTTTATTACTTTCGAAAATCATGGCGGTCAATGTCACCCATATCTAAATTAATTCGGAGATGCATAAGGTTGCTGTATATTTGGCTTGAAGATGATTAAATAAATCTGACGTTGTGTCTTTACCAGGCCAGTAGTACCATGTGGACAAAGTTTACAACCTGTCTTATACATGTATTTGCTTTCGTTTGCTTCTTTTTCCACCTTGATCAAAAACAAGAGGATAGATCCACACCATTTATTGCATAAAATACGTTGTATTAAACATGTGACCGAATATTCGAATACAAATTTTCCATTCGAATATTTGTGAAAAACTATTCGTTCGCGAATGTTCGAACATTCGTTTCAGCTCTACACCTGAGTTTACTTAATTACATTTTCAAAGTAATTGGAAGTAATTTGTATTTGAGCCACCTTTCAATTACAAGTAAATGCATGTATTTAAACACATTTCCCAAAAAGTCATGTATTTTTAATTCATATTTTACAATTACATTTCAATTACTTTTTTCAAGTTAAAATCTTAAAATAGTTGACTTATAATGATACCCCATTTATATACCTGTGGCATGGGCTTGAGTTTGTGCAAAAAGTAAAGTTCTCATAATTGTTTAATTTGTATATTCCCCGAATGGCTACTGGACAAAACCAACAAGTAATTATCACACTCAATTAAGGGGCCTTTAATGGGTAGAGGTAGACGGTGTGTTCCCGTTTTGCACACATTTGGTAATTAGTATAGAACAACCGGTGTGAAGTGTGTTTTGATAGCAATTATAGTCTGATTTCTGTTTTGGATTTACCTGGATTTACCTGTGAATACCTGATTTAGCTTAATGTATTCTTAAGAGGTTTAATACAATTTTATAAGCATTTTATTGAAATTATATATATATTTATGGGAAAATATTTAGTTTTATTGAATAAATAATTAATATTTGTTTCATATTATTTATTATTAAGTCCAATTTCTGAAAAAAAAGAATATGTACTTTTAAATCTTGATATAATTCTGAATGAATTAAAGATATAACATATAATAAAGAAAATAGTAATAAAAATTAATTTGAAAAGATGTCATAATAAGATCATCAGATAATCAAATACATTAACTTTGTATTTGTTCTCTTATTTTTTCACTATAAGTTCATCTTTCACATACTTGCTAAGCCAAGTATAGTATAGACTATAGCAATTAAGTAATTATCTCACCTGGTCAAATTCCCGTTTTTCACACATTTTTTAATTATCTGTAATTAAATGTGTGCAAAACGGGAACAAACCAGGTAGACTTACAGTACCTGTAGTAATAATATACCAGGGGTTCATACCATATAAGTTTGTTAAGATTTTGACTTACGTAGGGTCATAAGTATGTTTTAGGCACAATCCTAAGACCTATCTAAGTACTACTTAAGTATGTTTTAAACCGTAACATAAAACGAACTAAGCTAGGTCTTAGCTAAGTCAAACTTATATGCAAAATATTTCTTACAAATCAACCTATAGTTTTTCATTTTATTTAGATATTGCTAAAAAATGATTCAGTTACATTTTAAATAAAATATTTATAAAAGTTGATGTCCTTACCTATCGGTTTTAGTTATGTAAGATTAGATTTTGTATTAAATATATATTTCTATTAAAGCAATAAGAGCTGCATGTTTGACATCGGAAAAAAATGTTGCAAATTTGTAATTGACTATTTCAATGACAGGAAAATAGAACAATTAAAAACTTCTGTTGTTCATATTTGCTATGAAAGAACTTTTTATACACGTTGATTGAAGCAAAATTGAATTATTGTCGTCCTGTACAATAATGATTTCTTATATAATACTATATTCGGTTGTACAGACATATTTCTTCTGAACCATTTTTAAACTTTATTTTGGTTTTATTGATCATAAGGGTTTAGATTACATACAGATTAATCATAATAACACATTTTACCAGCAAAATAAAATTCTCAAAAATACAGCTCATATTGCTTTAAATGCACTGAATATTTGATAAAAAAAAAAAATGCGTGGTTACAAATTGGCGATTTGTGGTTCATTGTAAATGTATGACTATTGCTGTCAGTTATTTTAATTTACACTCTTTATTAGTTATTTATCATCATCCTCTTACTCATTAACATTTTTTCTGTGTTTGAAAATTTGTGGCTAGTTTGGTTGAAATTGGTGGTTTGAAGAAGTCAGATAGTACATGTAATATGTTTACAGATGGATGGACAGATGGACAAAATGTGATCAGAGGGTATCACTTGAACTTTCTGCTCAGTCTAGCTATATACATTGTGAGTTTGGTTTGTCTTTAAAGACAAAGAAAACACACTTATTTATCTTACCTTTACAACCAGTAAATCAACAACTCTTAAATCCGTGACATGCTTATTTTTAATGAACTCCTCCCTGAGCTTTGCATAGGCTTCTTGTTCTGTGACATCTAGCTTAAACTTAGCAACTGGAAGAAGGGAAGAAATATCAACCATGCAGTTAAAAAAAAAAATTTCTCATTTCCTAAAAAGAGGCCCAAGGGCCTTGAACTGCTCTTCTGATAAATTGTAAAACCTATCACCTCTATTTGAAGCCTCTAAGTATCTATACTTACAAATTAATTTTGCAAATAAACTCCAAAACACTTCCACAAGAGTTCAACCTTATTCCCCATTTTCAAAAGTGAGTTATCTCCCCTCAAAATCGGAACTCTTCTATACTAGCCTAACTTCCGCGGACTACGCGTTGCGATTATCCCACAACATAATGAACAACTTACACGCTGTATTTAAAAATTTTAAAAGAAGGAAACGGTTTGCATTTTTTTAAGATAATAAATTAATTTATAAAGGGTCTGTCAACCTCCCCCCTTCTAGAAAGCTATACATGTACGAATTAGCCAGGCACGTAGCATCGTCTTTAAAAGTGGGGGGGGGGGCAAAGAAATATTTTTTTCTTACCTGGAAAAGTTGACAAGCAAAGAAAAACCTTGCCAAAAGTTGAAAAAGTTACTTATTTTAGTACCAGTTCCTGGTATACAATACTACATTTCCCTTGTATAACTTTACCGTAGTATAAACTGTGTGTGTGTGTGTGGGAAGGGGGGGGGGGTGGTGGGGGTGGCAACCTGTCTATCAATGAACATTTTCAATAGAAAAAGTAATATTGGGAAAAAAGTGGGGGTGGGGCTAAGGCCCTTGATTAAATCCATTGTGAATGAAAATTAAAAATCATTTATTACGGTGTATTTGTTACGGGGTTAAACGTTTACAATGCTTATATATGAAATTTTGAATTGAGAAAAGAATGTTTTCCGTTAATTAACGAGAAATACCTAGGAAATTATTGTATCAATTCTTTCCTTGATCAATTAAAACAAAATGTGTATTTTACTCGGGGTTTAGACTACACTAAAACTCAGCTCAGTATACGACATATTTAACACGAATTCAGGTCGATGCTATTTTAATTAGTCTTTCTTTGTTACATGAGCACATGAGATTAACAGTCTGACTAAAGCCAGCCCCCGTTAGTAGGTAACGAAGTGATATAGTTTTTTTTTTTTTTTTTTTTTAATTTACCTTATATCTATCATTTTTATTTAATTGTGTTTTCTTTTATCATTCTATGGTTTCTATGCTTTTGATCCACTTGTTACATTATCCTTAATATAGAATTGTAATCAATGTTATCATTTTGTAATAATTGTTCTGTGGGCCCTTGATTGGTGAATAAACATAATAGTAGGGGCTGGCTTTAGTCAGACTGATGAGATTAAATTATTCATTTAGAATTTCATTCAAAGTTTTAATATTATACACTGAATCAATTATTTTACAAATAAAAAATTCTAGAAACACGCTTAATTCAAATGCAATAGGACCTGTGTTCTAATAAGTAAAAGGTCTATGTTATGACATACAATCGAGCAAAAACGCAGTTTCTTGGTATCGGTCGCGGAAGACGAACTACTGCTGTATATGCAGCAATTTCAGAGGTAAAACTGTAGATTGACATGTCATCAGTCTCAAAAAAATTCCCAGAGATATTTAAAGAAAATATGGCTGCAGCAGGCTACATTAATTCGTAAAAACTTTATAACTAAAAATTTGTTCCGCACATTTTGTAAATAATGATGATCCGTATGCAGAACATCCACTACCGAAAATTAGCTTTTTTTTAATAGGTCTATTCGAATATGTATCAGCATTTTATCAGTAATTTGTTTCTTTTCTTTTTTTTTTTTTTGTTGGGGGGGGGGGGGGCTCACACAGCGCCTTATTATACTACTATACAGATTAATACAAATCCAGAAAGAGACTATGAGTGGTCAATTTAAAAAAAAAATACGAATCAGTTAAGATTTCTTTTTATTCACAAACACAATAACATTTTTCCATATGACAGAGTCATTACACCATGAACATATTTACATCAAGAACGTCCGCGGAAGTGACTTTATTTCTAGCGCATGCGTATTAAACACAGTAAAAGAGTTCCCTTCAGGGGAAATAACTCACCTTTTGAAAATGGGGAATTCCTTTAAGCATAATCTACACATAATCTATATTTAGAATTCATTTGAATAGTACAAAATATCATACATTTTATTAATTTATCTTATCAGAGATAACTCCAATTAATAAATACTATAGATTAACAAATAATCACGATGGTTTTAATTTTGCAATGTTCGCAATTTATCATTTTTCCGCGATATTAAATCCATTGTGAATGTCATTATTAGTTTTTAGAAACGTTTAAATGCTTATATGAAATTTTGAATTAATTCCTGAATTGATTCTTTCCTTTATTCATATAGGGTTTACCGGACTTAAAGTTACCAGAACTCCCTCTAGACTGTTCCCTATTGTGACCACTACCACTTGCCTGTTGTTGACTGTCCGTGCCATACGTGATATTCTGGCCTGTCTTGCGAAAAGGACCTTTCTTTGGAGTGAAACTACCGGTAAATGCAGTAGGTTTAAGCACTCTTCAAGTTCATTCTAGACACTACCTAGGCCTTGCTGCAAGGCTAAAATTGCAGCCATACCTGTTAGCATAGCTTTCTGCACTGAAAACAAATTGTTATCCAGGCCCTCAGCAACTTGGGATATAACAAGATTCTTATCTGAATCTAGACCTTGTTTCTTCAAATCTTTACGTTTGAGGAAAACTGGATCTACTTTAGCACAAGACATCAAAGGCTGTGTAGATTCATGTAAAGGGTACCTACTCACCCTAAACTTAGGCCGAGTCCTAACTTCACTGGCTCTGTAGCACACAGAGACGATTGCAATGACATTTTTTTGAGAAGAGTCAAAGCATAACTTAGGGGCAGATTCATCTTCAACACCCTGGATGATTGCTGAGTCAACAAAAGCCTTCTACAGGAGAGATTCCTGTAGTTGACTAGGTTTAGGCTTTCGAACACTCCCCTTTTTGGTTTTGTACAAGGAAGATACTAGAGCTTCCTTACTGTAAGGAAGAGGATGACCTTTAGTTTCTTGCATAAAGGGGGGTGAATTTGTGTCCCCTACCTCCCCTGAGGCTGAACTCGGAGTCACGAACAATAAAGAAGGTGGCCTGGGCCTCCTTTCAGCCTTTTTTAGAACATTGAGACTCTTGATCTAGTAATGAATCATCAACTGGGGCAAAAATAGAAACGTAATCTGGTTCTGAGTTACTGACAAATTACCCTGAGACTGCGTCAAAACAGTAGATAGCACTGCCATATTTTGGCGCGGAGTTGGAGCTGACCAACCTCCTGGCCCCGAGTCGCATTGTTGCAAATTAAATCACATAGGTTGATGGGATATGGGTATGGTGTGTGAAAATATCCAGGTATCTGATGGGTCTGAGGTGGCACCGGAATAAATGGTGCACCATTTTGCTGGCCCATAAACCTTGATGGAGGAAATTCGGTCTACCTTGATCAGACTGTCCCATTTTCCTCCCTTCACTGGCGAACCTGAACATTCCTGGCTTTGGGAAGCAGGTCGTTGTTTCTTGCCTCGACGCCATGTCTCCCGCTCCAGAGAGGCATCGGAAGAATCTGACAAGTTCTGAGAGATCTTCCGAAGACATGATATGACAAAATGAACACCAAAAATCTTACCAAATATCAATTGAACATGGTACTTTACAAAAGCGATGACATAATCACCGATAAATTTAGTTAGATGCAATATTTTTTGTCATTGTATTGCAATATATCAAAATATCAATATTTTTGCCCAGCCCTAGTAATTCTTTTCATTCAGCACGTAAACCAGAGCTCCTCATGCGTGTAACCAAAACATACTTTAATACTATAAATAATAAACATGGCTACAATGGATGCTAACATTCTTTAGAATAAGGTTCTTGAAGTGTTTTGTGCTTTTTTTAATACCCATAGGTAGGGTAGAGAAAAAAATGCATTTCAATCAGTAATATTCAGCAATAATCAGTAGTGCTCCATACCACACATGAACCCCTGACCCTAGATCCACACGTAACAATTTTTGAAAAGGCACCCTTGCTTATCAAAAATGTTTGATTAATACCAAGGAGCAGATTTCAAACAATTAATTCATTTTCAATCAGCATATAAGTACAGCCCCCTACTCTGTGGTACCCCTGACCAGGCCGGGACCTATATACTAACAGGGACAGAAAGCGAAAGCACATTTGGTTACCTCGGGGTTTTTTCCACTATTTAAAGCAACTGCTAATTATAAATTTGAAAAAAAAATGTGTTCTAATTCCGTATTCGTATGTAAAACGCCGAGGTTACTTTCGCTTTTTGTCCATATCAACTGTCCTAACGAGCGAGTTTGGATTATTTTTAGTTGAAATGTGTATTGAAGAGGCTCCAAGGGGGAAATTTCAGCATAAGGTCTTTAGAAGAATCATTTCTAGACAGATCCGTGGCGGTGAGTCAGTAAAATACGGCAAAATATAACGAAAACAGAGGTTGAAGCGAGGAAGGGGTCCAACATGGCGTCCTCCCTTGTGTAGTTTTATTATTACTGTATATGATTTTTTAATAAATAATTATTATACGCCGGGAACAAGCCCCTGTGAATGGACTGATAGTTGTACCTAGCGTATGCATTTAACATCCATCCTGAAATCGTTCTCAATCAGGATTTTTTTTGGGGGGAGGGGGGTTGATTGATTATTACCGTCTTCCTTGGAAGACGGTATTGTATAGTTGAAGTTTTTTACAGTCTTCGGACTATGCACTTCCTCTCTTTTGTGATTGGTAGAAAATGCATGATGAGAAAATTTTCAATTATTTCATTGGTTGAAATGCTGTTCAAGGCAAGGGAGATAACTTTCTGATTATCTAATTTTCGTACGACTTAACAATTTTGCAAGATTTCCAATCTTAAAAAAAAATGACAAAACGAACAACAAAATCAGCAGTAATTAATTCCTAATAACATGATTTTTTGTATAGCAAAAAATAAAAAAGATCTCTTTAACTTCATAATAAATAAAATTTGATTTTTATTGCTTGCAGGCTTTACAATTTGTTATTATTCTTTTCCTCTTTCTTGTTTGAAGAAGGAAATGGAATCAGCCGAGGTTTGCCGAAAGCTCTCGGCGAGTCAAAGTTTATGGAGATGACCGAGCGACAACCGTGGTAGGGCTAATACCAATCGCAACTTTTCGGGCCTTTCTGACTAGCGGAAAAACGACCTCGAATGTATATGGTAGACGCCATTACAGCCCTCCCTTTTCATTATCTTTGAAATAAATGCATGGAGACCTTTTATCTTTGGAATATGGAGTTTAACTTTATTCATAATAATGATATTACCTAAAATATACTATAGAAGGGACTTCTAACTCACTCTATCCTATGTTTGAATAAACAGGAAATGTATAAATTTTTAACATCCGATGATGTTAATACATTCGAGGTTGTTTTTCCGACCTCTGACGGAAAGACCCGAGATGATGCGATTGGGGCTAATACCAGTAAAAAGCTAATGTAGAAGGAAGTGTCTATCCGCACGACGGTCGTGCCGATTATATTCGTTATTCGCACGACGGTCGTGCCGATTATATTCGTTATTCGCACGACGGTCGTGCCGATTAGAAATCTTATCCGCACGACAATAAAAAGAGAGATAACTCCTCTAAAATATTGTGATGACTTATTGTGCACGCTGTTTTGCTTTAAAAATGGCAGTTAAATGGCGTGAAATGGCAAGTCATCATAAAAATAATGTGGCATTAAAAAAAATTGGCTTTAACCCCCCCCCCATGTAATAGGATTTTCTATCTTTTTTTTTTTTTTTGCTTGACAACTTTTCAGGTAAGTAAAAAAAAAAATTCTGGGTACACCCACGTTCACAAACGAATACCCCTCTAATATTATGTATAGAGGAGTATTTTTTGTATGGAACGGTTATCTTCAGTCTTTTAACTAAATTTTTCGCATTGAAAACATGAAAAGACAGTGTAATAAATATAAATTGTAAAATAAAAAAAAAATCAAGGGGTCATATATTAGTGTGTGGCACTGTACCTCTGGGTCTATCCATCCCATTTCCTTTTCAGACCAGATCTGCAGCTATTATACAAATTGTGCTACATGTTTGTTGTTTTTTGTTATATAACACGTACATATGAACGGTTTCGCTTTAAGACTATTAATGAAGTCAAAATGTTTTAAGAGTTCGAGTTATTTTTGAGACAATCCTTTTAAAAAGTAAAAGAGTTATTTCTACATAATATGTTGATTAAATATTTTGTCACAATATCACGCTCTTTCTTTACTTATTTATGGGAAAGACATTTCTTTGTGATAAATATAATATACAACCACTGGACCTTTTTAACCTTTCTTATATCGTAAAGTAAAAAAAAAATTCCCATATTTCAATGTTATTATTATGGCTGCAGCATGGGGAATTTTTCATTTATTAAGAGAAATGTTTAAAACGTCAATTGACTTAGATTAGAACCGTAATACACTTTTGTTTATCAGCAGAACTAGAATTATTATTATTCTTCAAATCTTTCGAGTACTGGTTTGTCATAGCTTTTGATACTGCACGTCAATTCTCGTTTTTAAAATTCCCCCGGGTGATCAATGGCCCGCCCCAAGGTACAGAATCGGCCGAAGTTGGCCAGAGAGATCGGAGGATGCTGTCGCGGGAAAATGAGATAGCGCAAAAATGGAGGAAGGGATGGATGTAAGCGACACATTCGATACTTATGAAGATTTTGAAAAAGCTTTAGAAGCCTACTGCGAAAGAGAAAATGTTCAATACACCATCACAGACAGCAAATCAACAAAAAGCGAGAATCTAAAAGTGAAAAGACCTTATGATGAAAAATTTCAATTCAGATTTGTAAAATATGAATGTAAGCACGGGCCGAAGAACAAGAAGAAAAAAGTGAAAGGACTTGGGCTTCGACCAAATCAGAGGTATAGTAATAATTATGAATGTCATTGAATTAATGTTTAGGACATATGCAACATAGTGATGAATATAATTGGAAAATTGATTTATTTATTGATTTTACAAAACATTTGAATTACAATTACATGAACAAAATATTTATTTTAAAGAAAAAGAAATATGTAATCTCTTATACGTGCATAATGTGGTATATAACCATTGGTCAGTCCAAAGACTATTTCTACGTATGCAGCTAAGTAATAGTAGCATAGTAATTTTTGCAAAATTGTTGCTTTAATTACGAAGTTTTTAATTTTTTGCCACAGTTTTGTTGTATTCATTATCATTTGTTTTACCAGTGTGCACAATAAGTTGTGGGTATTTTAGAGGAGTTATCTCTCTTTTTATTGTCGTGCGGATAAGATTTCTAATAGGCACGACCGTCGTGCGAATAACGAATATAATCGGCACGACCGTCGTGCGAATAACGAATATAATCGGCACGACCGTCGTGCGGATAGCCTCGGCCAATGTAGAAATACAAAATCAAGAAATTCAAAAGAATTATACGGCCTGATAGGTGTAGATCAGTTTACAGTAACTGTTTAAGATTGTTGCTAAAGACGGGAAGCTTTTTAAAAAAGCTCTACTTGTGATACTTCCCTCTCCGAGTCTCGAGAATTTTTCACTCATAGGGAGATACCACCACTTTGTGTTAAGACTTAAGTACACCGGTACTATAGGACCCAAGAATATAGTATACTATAAATTATAAAGAAAGGCGTTCAAATACTTACTTATTGTTGGTATTTGTTTGTACCAAGCTTTGTACAAATGAACAACTCTTGCTCTGGATTCTGCCTTATTTGCAGACAAAATAGGTTTGACCTGTTTCAGGCCACCTACGACCTTGTTTGCGGTAGCCATATTGCGCTTTTCAGTCAAGTCGTACCCAAACCGACTCGAACCCAAACCGAATCGTACCCAAAAAGTTTTAAAACTCGTAGCCAAAACAGAAGTACACTCGAACCCAAATCAGAAGTCCATATTTGATTTAAGATATACGTAGTACAATTTAGTAGTACTATCTAACGGGCATGATTTTCTAAAACTTGTAGAAAATAAATATAGCCTGGTATCTCAAGGATTCGTGGTACTTACCGATTCGTAATCAAATAAACTTTCTATGGCAAGTCAAACGTTGCAATATTCGATCTTTTCCATTTGAATTGTAAAATTTTCCATTTGTATTGTATAATTTTTATTTGTATTCTATAATTTTCCATTTGTATTGTATAATTTTTCATTTGTATTGTATAATTTTCATTTGCATTGTATAATTTTCCATTTGTATTGTATAATTTTTCATTTGCATTGTATAATTTTTCATTTGCATTGTATATTTTTCATTTATATTGTAGGAAAATCATTTGTATTGTATAATATTTCATTTGTATTCTACATTTTCCATTTGTATTGTATAAATTTTCATTTACATTGTATCCGAGGGATTGTTTATTAAACCCCCCGCTTGAAAAGCGGGAGGGTATATAGTAATCGTTAATTCCGTCCGTCCGTCCGTCTGTTACGCTTTGGGGTACCCATCTCTTATCCGCAACTCCTCTCATACCACTGAATGAAATTTGATGAAACTTTCACAGAATCTTTATTACCGGCGCGTCGATTTACCCAAATGGACCCAAATGGGCTTCTGTAGACTTTAGGACTAGAATGCATCTATACATTTAAAATAAAATTATTTATTTTTGCATTTAGATATAAATATTGTTGAATATTCAGAATAAATGAATCAAATGCCGTTAAATGTGTTTTATGTTTATAACAAACATTCAAATTATTTATTTTAAAAAATGCGTACTTTATTCATAACATCCAGGCAAATTATTTTAAAATATAAAAGTTTACCAATCGGAAAATTTCATAAAGTTATATTCTTTTTGAGTAAATCAGGCACATAGCAACAGGGGTGGGGGGGGGGGGGTGGGGGCTTGTCCCCCTTACGATTTTCCAGACATAACTTTTTGCTATATTAAAATTGTTCATTGAAAGCCCCCCCCCCCCCCACACACACACACCACACACTTTCAAAAACGATGCTACATCACTATAAATAATTAATTTATTATTATTTTATCATTAATAAGTCCATTTGGGTCCATTTGGGTCGTCATTTGGGTCCACTTGGGTTCATTTGGGTCCATTTGGGTAAATCAACGCACCCTTTATTACATATTGCCATAGTGCACCTCCTATTTTACTTTTTGATCCGACACATATTTTGGGTTTCCCGGTCACAGCAAAACATGGACTTTGCAATTATAACTATATGGAGGCGAGGGGTATCATTTAGTGAGCTCATCGCTCACAGTACCTCTAGTTTTGATTTGTTACGAAGGATTTCATTGGTTTAATCTAATCATATATCGGATTTGGTAATACCCGAGATATATGTTCCAGGAAGTTTACTCGTGCTATCCAGTCTGAGCATAGACTGGCTTGCCTGTCTGATCCTCGATATACAGACAGGTGACCAGTAATTAATGTAAAGGGCCGCGCTCATTGGCTATCAATTATAACGGCCGATGTCTCTGCACTTTGTCGCATAGGCATCGGAACCGGGGGGTGGGGTGGGGGGGGGGGGGGGGTTAGAGGGGGGCGGGGTTTGGAAAAAGTAGACATTATAATTATAGGCATTGAGAATTGGGATTTACCTTTTTTTGGTTGGTTTAGCCCCCCCCTTTCAATTTGCTTCCGATGCCCCATCCTCACAACGTCAGGGGTCCTGAGTCAACACGTTGCCGTTGGAGCATTAAATACCTTAATTTTGCTAAAGTTAAGGTCTTTCTACAAGAAAAAAAAATTTGAAATCAAATCCTTTGACTGACAACATAGGAAAAACTTTGAATGGCATAAAAACATATCTTTTATATTAGACCTAAAGCAAACTGTATCTAAATCTACTTTCAACATTTAAATGAAAATTTGTGAAATTGATCATATATTATAATTACTACCTGTGAATATCGATGATTTTAGTTAACCTTTCGTAGCTTAACTATTTATTGAAAAAAAATTTCATTGTATTAAAAGAGTTTTCAGAGTCTTGCAATATTACCAGTATCTCAACAAAGACTTAGCACTGGATTATTATTTATTTTTATCTTGTTTCATTACACTGGAAAACAATTATTTTCCTTGTTTAAAATAAGTTCCCAAAATAACATAAATTTCTTAATAGTATAATTTAATTCATCCAGCCAGATTGTGCTAAAAAATGAAAATAAAACAGAGAATTAAATGATCTAAGCTCTATAAATTAGACTATGTGAAATGAATCCCAAATATTTTGAAAATGTATAGAAATAAATAAAATGATCATGAATGAACCAAATAAAATAGGACAATGAATAACTAATAACAGATTACCTATGTTTTTGTTTTTTTTTTGATATTTATTAATCAGAGTCAATCTCCTCTAATGCATACATTTCATTGTCATTGAATATTTCTGTAATTATTTGGATTATCTTGCTGGCTAATGAGAAAGAATCAACACTTGTTTTATCTAGTATATCATTTACAGTAAATAAAAAAGATAACTTTGCTATGATTTCTTGAACAGAAAACCCACAAACAATGTCACTGTGAATGAAAGATTTGGTTCCTTCAAATATGTTGTCCTTCAATGACTGAAGTCTTTGTTGAACAATGACTTTCTCTTCTCCTCCTATTTCTCTTCTCATGTCTAGTTCATTATCTTCATCTCTCAAATTCAAAAATGTTTCCTTTGCAGAATGCTTTGACGGGCAACCATCACTTTGACATTTGCACATTAATTCACAGATGTCACAACAGAGGTGATCACAATCTCTTGTGTGTTTCTTCATGTAAGCTTCATTTAGAATTTTTCGCCTACAGGTACTAGTACTTTTAAGAAGCTTAATCACATCATCATCCACCTTTTGTAATTGATTTGCCTTGTAGATAATCAGTTCATTTGATGGGGATCCATCCCTGCCGGCACGGCCCATCTGCTGCACCAAATTGTCAAGGTCTCTGGGTGGACCATAATGAACAATGTTATTTAAGTTTTGGAAATTCACTCCCATCCCTGCTGCATTTGTACATATTAACACTTTTATACTACCATTCGCTTCATTCATGTCTTTACGGATTTTTTCTTTAGTGGGCAATAGTGGCATCAGTTGTTTTACTGTGATACATGTTAAAATATTTGTAGGCCCACAGATTTTTAAGAACAGCATATAAATCATAGCACAGTCTTTAATTGAGTTACAAAATATTAGATGCCTCTGTAATAAGTGTAATTCTTGCCCATTCTCAACTAATGCAGCTGTTAACCACTGAAATACATTTTCTAATTCTACATTATTTTTCACTTTCAGTACATTCAATTTAATGTTTGATCTATCTGGACTGTCTAGAATTACACAGGATGGATGACGAAAACACAGTTTCTGCATAATTTGGCGTCTGTGTGTGGGGCTAGCTGTCGCGGTGAGCGCCAGTATAGGTACCCCAATGCAAAGTGATCGCATCTCTCCTATGTGAGCAAACCACTCTCGAAATGGCCCTTCTTGTTGATGCTCTAGCCCCCTAAAAGTATACACAAACTTTCAATTTTAATAAATTAATAATCGATTTCCTGGAAAACTAAATTAAATTAAAGAAACATCATTTGACATGTGAGGAAGTTTTAAAACATGCATTGTTAAAAAGGGGCAATTTCAAGGTGATGCAATTATTCTATATTCAAATGGTTGATGTATTCTTATTAAATTACCATTGAATTACGGTGTGGGCCTCATCGACCACAATCAATTGGTGTTTTGATGTGAAGATTGGATTTCTCAAAACTTCTCTCCATTTGTCATCACCGACGAGAAGTTCGGGGCTTCCAAACACGAACTGAAAATATCCGTTCATAACAGCTTGCTTATCAGTGTCATTCGATACTTGCACAGCTCTGTATCCAAGCATGTTCAGTCTCTCTATATGTTCAGACATAATACTGTTCAGCGGAGCAAGCACAGTTGTAACACCATTCTCTCCCAAAACAATCGGCGAGCTTTCGTAGACCAGAGATTTCCCACTCCCCGTCTTTGTCCCAACAAATGTGTCGTTTCCTTTCTTCAGGGCATCGATCGCCGAAATTTGTTGATCTGTAAGTGACTTCAGATTGAATTTCTGACAAATTCTGTTTACAACTTCTATATCGGCCATATTGGCTGTCTTACCGAAAGGTAATGTGTTTGGCTTAATTTGATTGGTCGAGAGATTGTAATTTCCCCGAAAGACGTCGCTGTAGTCAACCCACATAAGTCAGGGGTCCAACGGCAACGTGTTGACTCAGGACCCCTGACGTTGTGAGGATGCCGATGCCCGATCTGTTTTTGTTTCTCCGACTGGAAACCAAAACAGATCACAGCATGGGCGTCGAAAGCAAATTGAAAGGGGGGGGGCTTAACCAACCAAAAAAAAAGGTAAAAAGACACTCTCATAGGCGTCGGAACCGGGGGGGGGGGGGGGGGGCTTCGTAACAAACCAAAATAAACAATTCCTCGGATACAATGCAAATGAAAAATTATACAATACAAATGGAAAATATAGAATACAAATGAAAAATTATACAACACAAATGGAAAATTATACAATACAAATGGAAAATTATAGAATACAAATAAAAATTATACAATACAAATGAAAAATTATACAATACAAATGGAAAATTATACAATACAAATAAAAATTATACAATACAAATGAAAAATTATACAATACAAATAAAAAATTATACAATACAAATAAAAAAATATACAATACAAATAAAAAGTATACAATACAAATGGAAAATTATACAATACAAATGGAAAATTATAGAATACAAATAAAAATTATACAATACAAATGAAAAATTATACAATACAAATGGAAAATTATAGAATACAAATAAAAATTATACAATACAAATGAAAAATTATACAATACAAATAAAAATTATACAATACAAATGGAAAATTTTACAATACAAATGGAAAAGATCGAATATTGCAACGTTTGACTTGCCATAACTTTCAGCTTATTTTTATTGTGATTTAATAATAGTGAGGTCTAATCTCTTCTTTAGTAAAAAAAAATTGTTCAAATTTCATCGGTTATCTGTGTCAAAATTCACCTTAAAATGTGTGGTGTTCACACCACAATAGAAAAATCATGCGTCTCGTAGATTCGTGGTACGTCATCAAAATCTGAGTTATTTGTATGGTGTGCTATTTCGGGCACAATTGCTTAGAAAAACGAAAAAAAAAATATTGACGAAAATCGATGTTTTATTCCATAAATTATTTAGTTTATTGCAAATACCTTAATATAATTTTCTAAAGATAAGTTTTAAAAGTTAAACAATAAAAAGCTTTCCTTGGTTATTGGTACGGGAATGAATGTCACAGTTTATATTACAGAAAATTATACATACATGTAACCCGCGTATATTTATATTAACATTTATAAAGTTAGAATTGGATTAAAATGGAATTTATTTGTCTTTTAATTTTTGATGCAAAAAGAGAGAAAAATAATTTTAATTTGAAGGACGAATATCTTATAGTTTTTACAGCACTTGTAATTCGGGTGCTGATTATGATAAACAAAAAAAAAACTGATTTTAAACGCTAGCAACTTTCCATATTTTATTCAATGCCTAGCAAGATCACTTGATATAAACAGTCAATCATGCAGACGACATCTGGATATTCATTTGAAATAAATTTACTTACTTTTGTTTTTTGTACCCATTTAGCTATTTTAGGGAAACAGGTATGTCATCCAAAAGTGACTTATATGGATGTTTACGTAATTTGTACATTTTTTTGCATTACTTACCGAATTTTCCTTCATTTTCGTTGAATTATGCTCCTGTGTTTACATCAGGAACACTACTTTCGATTTCTCCAAATTAAGGGGAAGATCGAAGGACCTTTAGCTGAAAAAATACCTGTCGTTCAATTTTTTTCATATTTTGTAGATCTCTAATATAGTATGTCCTACATACTTAAAAGCATATATATCAATAGGTTTCTAGACTTATTTTTGAGATATTGAGTGACAAATACTATACCCCACAGTGTCTAAGTGGAGTTTTAACACTGATGCTATGTAACTTTCAAAATCCTTCGGCCACGGAATGTCTCAGATTTCAATGAAACTTTGTGTATTATAAGATATTGGTGTATAACAGGTAAAAAACGTGTGCAATGATTTGACCTAGCAACGGTTGTCATGGAAACATATTTCATAACGACCGACAGTGGAAGTATTGGAAACTTTAAACAATCTCTTAAAAAGAGATATATCTAAAAATCAAAAACAAAAACAAATTTATCAGTCTTTTTTAAACGCTTTAAAGCCAAAATCTTATTTACCTAGCTCATAAATAATGTGTAAATATACTTTTTCAGTAAATTTCACAGTTAAACGATGGGTGCGTTCACAGTTCTACCATTAGTACCAACTTTCAATATACCATTGGTACAATAATTTGACAATGGTACCAACTGTACCAATAAACCCTGAACGGGTATTGGCATACAAATGTAACAATTTTACCAATGTTACCAATGGGAGTCCAATGGAGACATTGGTAATACTGAATTACAGATTTCTTTGTCTTCTAAGTTATTAGCACATGCCAGAATCGCAAGAAAATCATAGCAGACTCATATCCGACAAACAAACCACATTAGGATCACACTTCTTTAGTTGCCATATCTATGAGTTTTATATAATCCATTTAATGGATCATGTCTAAATCATACTTCAAAATCATGAATATAAGTGTTTGATATGATTTTTATGTGATTTTGGCATGATTTTTTAAAAAGGATTAGAGGAAAAATCGTTTATATCATTGTAAATCCGGGATCCCAGTCTTTCTAGCTTGTTGCCATGTCGATAACTAGCTGTGACGTCATTTACCAACACTAACCACACTCTAGACTGTCTGCAGAAAAATATACCATTGGCAAAAAACATTGGTACCAGTGGCATGCCAATGGTAATTAATTTTACCAACGGCAACTTTTGTCTACCAACGGCAGAACTGTGAACGCACCCGATGCCAGACTTGAGAGGAAAAATAAATGTTTTGTCCAGTCATCTAGTGTAAACATTTATGTTAGAAAAATAATATAAATATTATCTTAGAATATGGAAACTTTAAATTTATGGAGAAACCGAAGATAAATCTGGAAATAAGATTTAATTACTTGGGAATTTGGAGAAAAACAACGACAGAGTTATAGTTTTTGACGTACTCTTTTGTATTGAAGGAGAGAAAGAACGACCTTCATTTATTCCAAATTGTCTCAGCAGATCATGCAGGTGGAACTTAGGTTTCATTCGTTTCATTTTTTTAGTTGTTCGTTCTAATGTAGTGACTTTTAGTCCCCTTGATTCATTACGTTCAACTTTGTGAACCAATATTTTGACAGAATCGGGTTTGATATACAGTAAATTTTCAAATTCATGTAAAATTTGCCAAAATGAGTTTGAGTTGCATTGAGCAGCTGTTGAGAAGGATCGCCTAAGCAGAACATGGAAATATTGCGGGATTCCTTAACAATTAGCATCACACTAATAAAATTTTTTTTAAAAAAAACGATGAAACAAAGAGCAATGAGACACTCAACGATTCATCAGGTGGAAGGCATCAATAGAAACTATGGCCGATATGGGACAATTCTTCCTGTTGGAACATGTAAGTATAAAGTAATTTAGTCAACTCAAAACATACAAAAACTAAAAGTAGACACAGACTACAGACTAGAAAGCTTCTTATTGAAAATGTATTATAAAATCAAAATAATCATGAATGAAAGGACTGATATATAACTGGAAATCATTTTTACACATGTAATGAATAGACTTCATAATATACTCCAGTAATCATGGTAATGACTAATGTTGAATATTTAGCCTTTTTCGTATTCTAATTTTTAATGGACAGGTGCTATCAATAAAGATGGCAATTTCCTGATTTTAAAATGCATTTTTGTCCTCGAATGTTCTTGAGAACGGCTCAAGATATTCACTGGAGACTTATTAGAGACGATAGATCATGAGTTATAGATTTGCAATTTTGCCTTCGTTTGCTTTGTCAGTACTTCCGGTCGCTACGGGAAGCGAATTAAAAAATATGCAGTTTTTGAACTTTTTTGTTTTTCAGTATTTTTCTTTGATATAATTAACGTTAATGAAGACCCTACTGAAAAGGCCTAATATATCATTTATTTTAGAATTGATCAATCCACCAGTCTAGTCGAACCCTCAAACGGGGGTAAACGGAAGTAGGAAAACCGTACCCTCAAATGGGGGTACGCGCATGTGCAGACACTAAAAAAAGTGCCGTTTTCACGGAAAAATGTGTGGTCCACAAAATATGCTCGTGCAAAGTGATGGATTATTTCGTAGCTCTGTATGTACCCAAATTTGATAGATTAAAGATGTTTAAAGAGATTGTATTGCGAAAAAGTATATGTTTATTGCAAAAATCGAGACTTTTTCTCTCTCAAAGTTAGCGTATTCTGTGCCTTGACCTCCATGCTTGATACAACTACATTTTTTTATTCCTAATTTAATAAAACGGATGAATAAACAGTCAGTGGTTTGTTTAAAGTTGAACTACATATAATTCCCTTCCCCAGTATTACAAATCTTGTGTAACTATCATGTTATTTATTATTTTTCGACACTTTCTTGTGTGCCCGTCCGAATTTTCTCTGTCCTGTAAACAAACTTTTGTGCTTCAGAAATGAGGTAAATATAAACGAAAACATTTTTATTACTTTTTTTTTAATTGAAACAAAGGTGTACACAATTCATTTTTGTATGTTTGTGATTTTTAAAAAAATATTTTTTTTTAAATAAGAACAGTTATCGTTCTTGAATTCCACTTCCGCTTTTGCGCGTTGCATTAAGGGAAGGAAAACCCTCATTTGAGGGTATACCCCCGTTTGAGGGTTCGACTAGACTGATCCAAACACTACATATTTGCATTTGAAAATCTGAAGCGGGTCCAAGATGGCGGCTGTCTTAGTAAACTCGGCCATTAGGCAAGTCGGGGTCTAGAAGGTCAGCCGAGCGTTTGGATGAAAGAAACTTCTACCATAAATATCAATGACATGTAAAGGAATCATTGGATTGTCACGTCGTAATTACGTTGCATTTCTGTTTCAGATTATAGTTTTAATCCGAGGTTTCTTCAAAAGTCTGTTAGTATTGCTTATGTCTGAATATTTTTGTAATAAATGCAAGTTATTGAACATAAATAGTATCAGATTTCATGACCGTTGGAGAGCGAGAGATTTTTTCAGCGAAACATTCCAATCTCTTCATGAATCTGTTTCTAATCGGAAGGGAGTCCACTTTGGGGGTAAACAGGATACAAAATTCATGTACAATGCGATAAATATATTTTCTAAAGCTCGAAATTCCGGTGTTAAGAACATACATTTCTAAATTTTAATGAAGCTATCACATCAATTCAATAGATCATGCATTTCAAAGGAATAGCTTTAAGAGCTACTCGTGACGTTTGGCACGAAAAAAAAAATGTATCGTGACCCGACTTAACTAGTAGACAAATGACAACAGAAGTGCAGTAATAGATACCATTGGCATGCCTGTATATGGAGTTGCATGGAATAGAAAGTTGAATACATATCAAATAAAAGAAAGTAAACAGTACCATTTGTTCATCAGTAATAGGTTATCTCTCCTAAAAGGAGATGGGTGAACATGACGAGAGATAAGCCTATACCGCAACAAACATTGAGGTGAAAAATTAAATCTCAATTATATCAAAATTTTCCTTAATATTTCATCTAACATTAAAGTATACTTCCTGTAAAACCTCTACAACTTACACAAATCTCATGAAGATTGAAGTTATCTGCCTATGAAATATTATACACACACGAAAGAGGAAAAAACGTGTCATTTTTTCACACTGTAACACTTTTTAGCTCACCTGAGCCGAAAGCTCAAGTGAGCTTTTCTGATCAAAATTTGTCCGTTGTCTGTCGGCGTTGTTGTCGTCGTTGTTGTCGTCGTAAACTTTTCACATTTTCATCTTCTTCTCAAGAACCACTGGGCCAAATTCAACCAAACTTGGTACAAAGTATCCTTGGGTAAAGGGGATTCAAGTTTGTTCAAATGAAGGGCCAGGCCCTTTTCCAAGGGGAGATAATTATGAATTGGAGAAAAATTAATGACATTTTTAAAAAATCTTCTTCTCAAGAACCACTGGACCAGGAAAGATGAAACTCATGTGGAATCATCCTCAGATAGTGTAGATTCAATTTTGTTCAAATCATGACCCCCGGGGGTAGGGTGGGGCCAAAATGGCCGATCAAAGTTTTACATAGGAATATATAGGAAAAATCTTTAAAAATCTTCTTCTCAAGAACCACTGGGCCAGGAAAGATGAAACTCACGTGGGATCATCCTCAGGTAGTGTAGATTCAAGTTTGTTCAAATCATGACCCCCGGGGGTAGGGTGGGGCCAAAATGGCCAATCAAAGTTTTACAAAGGAATATATAGGAAAAATCTTTAAAAATCTTCTTCTCAAGAACCACTGGGCCAGGAAAGATAAAACTCATGTGGAATCATCCTCAGGTAGTGTAGATTCAAGTTTGTTCAAATCATGACCCCCGGGGGAAGGGTGGGGCCAAAATGGCCGATCAAAGTTTTACAAAGGAATATATAGGAAAAATCTTTAAAAATCTTCTTCTCAATAACCACTGGGCCAGGAAAGATGAAACTCATTTGGGATCATCCTCAGGTAGTGTAGATTCAAGTTTATTCAAATCATGACCCCCGGGGATAGGGTGGGGCCAAAATGGCCGATCAAAGTTTTACATAGGAATATGTAGGAAAAATCTTTAAAAATCTTCTTCTCAAGAACCTTTGGGTCAGGAAAGATGAAACTCATGTGGAATCATCCTCAGGTAGTGTAGATTCAAGTTTGTTCAAATCATGACCCCGGGGATAGGGTGGGGCCAAAATGGCCGATCAAAGTTTTACATAGGAATATATAGGAAAAATCTTTAAAAATCTTCTTCTCAAGAACCTTTGGGACAGGAAAGATGAAACTCATGTGGAATCATCCTCAGGTAGTGTAGATTCAAGTTTGTTCAAATCATGACCCCGGGGAAGGGTTGAGCCAAAATGGCCGATCAAAGTTTTACATAGGAATATATAGGAAAAATCTTTAAAAATCTTCTTCTCAAGAACCTTTGGGTCTGGAAAGATGAAACTCATATGGAATCATCCTCAGGTAGTGTAGATTCAAGTTTGTTCAAATCATGACCCCGGGGGAAGGGTTGGGCCAATCAAAGTTTTACAAAGGAATATATAGGAAAAATCTTTTTAAAATCTTCTTCTCATTAGTACCACTGGGCCAGGAAAGGATAAACTCATGTGGAATCATCCTCAGGTAGTGTAAATTCAAGTTTGTTCAAATCATGACCCCCGGGGGTAGGGTGGGACCAAAATGGCAGATCAAAGTTTTACATAGGAACATATAGGGAAACCTTTTAAAATCTTCTTTTCAACTACTTCAAAGCCAGGCTTCGTTATATTTATAGGGAATCATCCTCAGGTAGTGTAGATTCAAGTTTGTTCAAATCATGACCCCCTGGGGGGATGTAAAATTCAAGCAGCCCCCCCCCCCCCCCCCCCGTTTACTTTCAGTTCTGATCGATCTGATCTGTGTTTTTTCCTAGCCAATTGCTCAGGTGAGCGATGTGGCCCCTGGGCCTCTTGTTTCGTTATGAGTGGGTCTTCTCTCCATTTTTTTGAAAGGTAATCCTCAAAGTTTGCATAAAAACATACATATTTTGGTTTCCAAAATTATGGAGCAATTTAAGACCCACTATACCTTAAAAATATAATTTTATGACATAACTTTGGTATCTTGTTGAGAAATACTTGAAGTCCCTTAAGTCAATGGTCATATCACAAACAAGATTTAAATGCCACACTTCGTCAGGACTTGTGTAGCTTATTGGTTAGCGTGCTGGTCTCAAAGAGAATGCAGCTCAGGGTTTTTATTGCCAGGGTTTGAATCTAATGGATACCACACTATTTTTTTTTTATATAAAAGAATAAATTTTATTGAAAAATTTTCCTCAGAACTTTTTGTTTTTCATGATTTCATAAAAATCAATGATGAGAACTTTACTCTAAATACTAAATTCACAATTTGAATATGATTCTTATATATCTGAAGCTATTGGGCTTTCTGCATGCTAAGTTCACCCATCTCCTTACTCTTAAAACTCAAGGATCAAATTCCAATGTGATATTCTTGGGCAAAGTTTTCCAAGATAGCTCTCATTTTATAATTCCATACTTTAAAAAAACATGTAATATATATTAGAATCAAAAAAGGCAGTCTCGCGATATTGCATTTTAAATTTGAAGCGGATTCCCAAAACTGTAATGGGTAATGGATTTTCACGTCGGCCACTCGGGTTTTTATTACTGATTTTTGTGCACGCGAGTTTTCGGAAACGGCTCGATCGATTTTCACGAAACTTTCAGATCTGATAGATATTGGTCTGAACCTTATTGGAAATTTTTTATATATACGCTGTCACTTCCGGTCGTGAGATATGGACGTTTTACTGATTTTTAGAGGGTCAGCTTGTCCTGGCAATCACTCCAAAACGAATAAAGATATTGACTTGAGATTTTCAGTGAAGGTAGAGGAAGGATTGCTGAATTGCTTTTTTGAGTCTATATCTTTCCAGCGCAAAAGGCGTTGAAGCTCGCCTGAGCTTGTTATTATTATTTTTTTTCTGACCATCTTATTTTGTGCACGCGATTTCTCGAAGACTACTGGATGGATTTTCATGAAATTTGCAGGAACAATGTGTTGTTATCTGAAGTTATTTTATCCAAGAGATTTTTTGGAAATTCCTTTCTGGTGCCAAGTTACGGACAATTTTCTGATTTTAAAATGACATTTTGTTCGCAGATAATCTCAAGAACGGTAAAAGACATCACTGTGAAACTTTCAGGGATTATAGATCGTGATAAATACTATCCAAGACGCGATCTTTTGTACGTCGTCTCTACTTCCTGTCGTAACGGCATGCAAATTTTAAAAGTCGTATTTTTGAACTTTTTTGTTTTTGAATATTTTCAAATTATATTGGTATGGTTGATAGAAATAATTCTTATTAGGCTGAATATATAATTTGTTTGTAAATTGATAAATTCAAATTTGAGATATTAACATTCAAAAATCTGAAGCGGGACCAAAATGGCGGCAGTCTCTGTCAATTCTGACATTTCGCAACAGGGGTTTACAGAGGCAGCCGAGCGTTTGCTTTAACGAAAGTAACATAAGGAGCGATGAAATGTGTAGGGATACTTGGATTGTCACGTCGTAGGTTCGTTGCAATTCTGTGTCAAACTTCATTTATAATCCAAGGTCTCCTTACAAGTCTTCTTTAATTGGTTGTGGTTGTTTCTCAAAGTAGAAATAGAAAAGAATTAATGTGCAAATCAAGTACAATATCCAATATCTTTTGTTTTGCATCACGGAAACACATAGCTTAAATCATATTAGTTATAATTAATGGTTTTTCAAGAAACAATATATAAAGTAGGTACAAAACGTGACCACTGTTTTCCCATGCACACTTGTGTCGTATGAAATAAATAGAAAGGACAACTGCTACAATAAGAAAACATTTTTTGAAAAAGATAACTATTTTTCAAAGACCGTTTAATTGACCAATATAAACTTTATTTTTGAACATAATGGAATCTTATTCCTTGACCCTCGGAGGGCGATCGAGGCATTTTATTATTTTTTTTTCTTACCGATTTTGTGCAAGCGAGTTCTCGGAAACGGCATAGTTGATTTTCACGAAACTTTCAGATCTGATAGATATTGGTCTGAACCTTATTAGAAATTTTTTATATCTACGACATCACTTCCAGTCGTGATATATGGACGATTTACTGATTTTCGTAGGGTCAGCTTGTCCTGGCAATCACTCCAAAACGAATGAAGATATTGACTTGAGATTTTCAGTGAAGGTAGAGGAAGGATTGTAGAATTGCTTTTTTGAGTCTATATCTTTCCAGCGCAAAAGGATTTGAAGTTCACCTGCGCTAAAAAAAATAGACTCAGAAATATCTCGCAAAATTTGATACGTTTTCTTTGATATCTTTGTACCTGTAAATAATTTGTTAAAGGATATATAATAAAAGTTCTTCAGAATTACAAGTTCTTTCATTTGATATGAAGAAAAAGGGTCTGACCCCTCAAATAAAGGCACAGAGGGGCCAGAACGTTTTGATTTATAGCTCTTTAACTATCAAGATTTTGTGATACATTTCTGAAGCAAAAATATTTATCTTAACAATCTGCAACAATATATTGTAAAACTATTATCATATGTTACGTAATAAGGGGCCTTAAGGGGCCAAAATGCTAAATCTTTGCTTCTTTATATCTCGGAAAGGATAAATATTTTGATAAGCAGTATTGAATAAAAGATGTTCAGAATCGTATTCTTAACAATATACAACCATTCATTTTTTGCAAATCGACAACATTAAGGACTTGAAGGGCTGGCCCCTATATATTTCTATTCTACATAGCTTGAAAACGAAGAGAAATTTATGAATAGTTATTGAACAAAAAATCTTTAAAATCACGAGCCTTATAATTTGATATGAAGACAAAGGGTCTGACCCCTTAAATAAGGGGCCTATAAGGGCCAAGACATTCATCTAGAATTATTAGATAAGGTTATCTAAATCAAAAGAGAGAAAGCTTGATATCATTCTGTATTGACAAAGATAATAGTCAAAATCATATCTCATTTGATCGAAAAATCGGATGGAAGACCTACTCGTTGCTCGCAACGAGATCTCATCTAGTTAAATTATTATATTTCATTTTAGGCAGTGGAACAGCGTAAAGAATGTAGCAGATTGTTTCTGAGACCAAGAATTCAGATACAAAACAATGTAAATGTAAGATCATAGATTTATTTCAGTATTAATTTCATATCTCCTCACTCATCTTTATGTTATTAATATTATACTCCCACCCCCGTTAATTTTGTGATTTAAATAAATGCTTAATTGCAGCTTAAATGACAAACTCTAAAGCAATTCTTAAGCAATCATGTTAAGAAAGATAGATTCTTATTTTCACACAAAAGGTCATATGTGCAGGAGAATATAACATATTATTATACCTCATTATAAATATTCTACACATCGCGTAATCTGATTGGTTCTAGGTTATCACATGATCAGGTCGTAAAACTTCATATTTCCCGGCCATCGGCACGCTTTTCATCATATTCCACCTCTTCGGAACACCTAGTGTATTTTCCCGCAATATTTTTCTTGTTCGTTGAACGAAAACTCCAGAGAGTAGTAGACATCACAATAGCCTGGTTAACGTCACAAAATTGCTGATTAGAAACGTGTCAAAAGGTTTCAGGAACTTTGACGTTAAAAATGAAAGTGACTGGAGAGCAGTACCGAATATGAAAGTTTATGTTTAGTTCAAAGGTTTTGCTTATTCGGTATAATAAACAATTCATTGCATGAATGTTCGGGAAACATGAAGACTTATTCAGCTAAGAAATATCATATTCCCCTCGGGCTAATATGATTTTTCTTGGCTGAATAAGTCTTCATATTTCCCTCACTATCATGCAATAAATGTATATTGTTATACCTTTAACTTTCTTCCTAATCCTATACAAATCTATACAGAAAAAGTCTTAACATTTTTAATATGTTTTGCAGAGCAGGTGCATAGAAAAAAAATCGATGTTGGACCACTGAGTGAGATGTTGGACCACTCGGAGAAATGTTGGACCGCTTACGTTACAGAATGGACAGAGCTTAATCTCATTTTCATTCGTTGATGTTAAACAGTGACAGACTTGATGTTACATCATGGAATGCAGCACAAAATACATGTATGTCAAAAAAATAAAATAAAATTAAAGGTATAACAAAACATTTATTGACAGAGATCTTGGGCAATATGCGTTTTGTGGGACCCTCGAACCAAACTGACGGCCTCAGGCAGTCAGTTTGTTTCTTGGTTCCGACAAAACGCATGTTGCCCTCGAACTCAGTCAATAAATGTGTAGTATTTTTTCTACAATGTTGAATCTTAGCCAATTCAATAATATAATAATAAATTTTACTGTGAGAAAGCCATTTCAATATTGTGTGCAATATGATCAGTTGTAATCACATTTTATATCTAAGGAAAATTTATAAATTCCTGTTAAGTGTATACATTTTTTTCAATCTCCCTACAACTAAGCTAAGATGTAGAGCTCTAGTAGCTGCTCATCATGTAATTGTAAACAGACACAGCTGACTTTGGCTTTTAAAATCTAACAAATTATGTGTTGATTAATTTGCTGAGATGAAGTATAGATTGAATCAGAGAACACTTTGCCTGGTGTCTCTTTGTTCATCTGTCTTAATGTAAATGTAAAGACTGAAAGGTTAAGGTCATTGGTCAATCTCAACAAAGGGCAAAAACTTTCACTTATTTTTTAAAAAGATTTTTTTTCTATTGTTCCTTGTATTTTTAGGAAAATGTTGAATCCAGTCAAGGACACCAATGGATAGCTAAGAAAGCCAAGTTTCAGAAGCAACAATTTCTGGTATTGATCTCCTCTCAAAGCTTGCAGCGTGCAACAAGAGTCCTGTTAAAATGCTTAGAGTCATTTGTTAGTTCAAGTGAACAAACAAGAAGAAGATATGCAGCCAAAGCAAATAATTGCCTCTCTCTTCTTTTAAAGACAATATGTCCTGAAGAAAGTGATGCCTTAAAAGATGCAATGTTTTCAAAATTACAAAAGGCTCATTACGAGTCACCGGCACTTATTGAGGCTTTCACTGAGAGTTACCTTAAAGTTGAGACACCAACAGTTCGGCGTCAAATATTATCTATTCTTACCACCCCGACCATTTATCAACTTTAATACCACGAGACACTTGTCCGAGCCGCAGTGATGACTATCTTTGCAGTGTAAGGAAGAAGTAAAACATGTATTTTCATTCTTATTGTATTAAAATATTTTGTTATTTTCAGAAAAAGAACTACCAGAAGGAGACGGTAAAGAGGAACGGACATATCACACCATAAGACGTGCTTCAAAATCTGAATATACAGAGTGAATTTTACTTACTGCAAATCCTTGTGAAAGAACACCTTTGTTGTATTGACATAAAAACAACGGAATTGTCAGGATCCTTGAACATGACGCAACTGGCTGCATACGATGGCAATTAGAAATGCATACATGTTTACATTGATCTTTGTTAGCGAATAAGACAAAAAGCAAAATAGCAAGTTTATCCTATTACCGTACATGTACTGAATGTATTCACTTTATTTTGTTGAACTACATCATGAGTTAAAAAATTGTACAATATCACATACAGTTTATGGTGGGATTCCTCTAACTTTTATGAATCTGTTTGCAAAATCTATACTTTAAAGTTACAATTTATTACCTCTAAAACATTGTATGTTTTTTTTGTAAATTATTACACTGTTTTTGTATGTATGTAATGATAACCAAATCACCCAATTTTCCCGCACTTTTTACCATGTATTTAGCATTTTTTTACCATGCTTAAGTGTATTAATATTTTACAACTGATGACCAGGCAGTCTTCATTTAACAGTGTAATACATAACACATTTTTATCTGAATATTTTTAAAACAAGGATAACATGCCGTGGATTGATTCTGTGTTCAAAACTTCATAATCACTGGGTTTTCTTATTTATGTTGTACACGTATTTGGAATAAAAAAGGAATTGTTAAAAGAAAAGTGAAATTAATCATTCTATTGTTGTCAAAGAAAGATAATAAAACCAGTTTACTTTATATGCACAGAATTGGTCAAAAGATATTGTCATTGATAAGTCATCCAAGAATCATATGTATAATAAATTTACAAAGTCAATTTGAACGATGTAAAGGAAAGGTTTTATCTTTTTTAATATAAGTGCAAAAAGGTCAACCAGGGCAAACTGTGTCCAGATGTACATGTATAAATTGTTTTCTGTGATATAGAATGTAATTTAGAAGAATATTACTTGGAATTTTACTCGTTTTCTTTGAAATATTTTGATTAATTCTATCTATCAAAGTCGATTTGAACGATATAAGGAAAACTTCTTTTCTTTTTAGC
Source organism: Saccostrea cuccullata (assembly GCF_032062105.1). NCBI lineage: Eukaryota > Metazoa > Mollusca > Bivalvia > Ostreida > Ostreidae > Saccostrea > Saccostrea cuccullata. The sequence goes on from NW_026936478.1 coordinate 53,949, forward strand.
TCTTCTGAGCCAAAGGCTCAAAGAGCTAATGCTATGGCCATTTGTGCGGTGTGCGTAAACTTTTTAGAATATGGGCCATAACTCAAGAACCCCTTGGCCAATCAGTACCAAATTTGTCACAGGGTATCCTTGGCCCAAGGGCTACCATTTATACTAAAATAAGGGTTGGGACCCTTAAACAAGGGGAGATAATCAGGAAAACAAAACCAAAAGTACTGGTTGCTAAAAAATCTTCTTCTCCATAACCACCAGGCAGATTTTCACCAAACTTACATACAATTATCAGGATATGTCGAAGATTAAAATTTGCACGGGGAATTACCCTGGGGCAAAGGGCGTGGTCTCAAGGTCACATCAAAGTTGACCTAAATTTACAATTAATAAAAACGTGTATATTTTGCTTATTGCAAGGACTAGGATCATCAATTCTTGTAAGTTGATGCATCTTACGACTTCACATCATGTTAACTCAAAAGTAGGTCACGGTGACCTACTTTTTAAATTTTGCGGGGATTTGTTTTCAAATTGGTTTGAAGGCATATTTTGGACACTTTAAGGCTTATGATCATCAAACTTTGTCAGTTGATGCATCTTGGGTCCTCAAACAATGTCAACTTAAAAGTAGGTCACCGTGACCTACTTTTTGAACTTTATGACTTATCCTTTTAAAAACATTAAATCTCATTATTTCAGACACTGAGAGGTTTAGAATCATCAAATCTTGTACTTTGATGCATCTTGGGGTCTTGAAACATATTTATGAAAAAGTAGGTCACTGTGACCTACTTTTTGAATTTTGCCGACATTTGTTTTCAAATTGTTTAAAACGCATATTTTGATTACCTTCAGACCTACGATCATCAAACTTGGTCAGTAGATGCATCTTGGGTCTTTGAAAAATCTCGACCAAAATGTAGGTCACAATGACTTACTTTCGACATTTAATGGCTATATTTAAGTATCTTAGGTATTTATTGGCTTAGAATTATCAAACTTTGTGAGTCCATGCATATTTGATTTTCGAAGAGTGACGACCAAAAAGTAGGTCACGGTGACCTACTTTTGACATTTTATGGCTTTATTTAAGTATCTCTGGTACTTATTGACCTAAAATCATCAAACTTTGTGAGTTGATGCATCTTGGGTTTTCGGAGAACGTTGACCAAAAAGTAGGTCACAGTGACCTACTTTTGACATTTTATGGCTATAATTAAGTATCTCTGGCACTTATTGGCTAAGAATCATCAAACTTTGTCAGTTGAGGCACCTTGAGTTTTCGGAGAACGTCGACCAAAAAATAGGTCACAGTGACCTACTTTTGACATTTTATGGCTATATTTAATTATATCTGGTACCTATTGGCTCGGAATTATCAAACTTTGTCAGTTGAGGCATCTTAGGGTTTCATTGAATGTCCAACAAGAAGTAAGTCACAGTGACCTAATTTTGAATATCTCAGGTACTTATTGGCTTAGAATCATCAAATTTTGTCAATTTAGGCATTATGGGTTTTTGATGATGCATCTTGGGTTTTCAGAGAATGTTGACCAAAAAGTAGGTCATGGTGACCTACTTTTGAATATCTCAGGTACTTATTTAATTAGAATCATTAGTCTTTGTCAATTGATGTATCTTGAGTCCTCAGAAAATTTCAATCAAAAGGTAGGTCACTGTGACCTACTTATGGTATTTTATAATTATATTATAATATCTTCAGTCTTAATTGGCTAAATATTATCAAACTTTGTAAGTTGATGCATTTTGGGTCTTATGATTCTAATAGAGTTGGAGGCTTCAAATAGAAGTGATAGATTGTACAATTTATCAGAAGAGCGATTCAAGGCCCTTGGGCCTCTTGTTTAATATAAGTGCAAAAAGGTCAACCAGAGCAACATGTGTCTAGGTGTACATGTATAAATTGTTTTTGTGATACAAAATGTAATTTAGAAGAATATTACAAAGAATTTACTCATTTTCTGTGAAATATTTTGATAAATTCTTGATAATCTCTCTTAGTCACCATATTCTTCAAAATTGCATCCTTCTAAAGGAAGGGGGTAGGGTAGGGTGTAAGATAATAATCTTGTTCCAGGTTGAATTTAAACCCCATTATGTAGTATGATTTTTTTTCTAAAATTTAAGACACTTATAGGCTAACTGTAATATGTAATAAAAAAAGAAATTTGATGGGTAATTTTTTCACAGTGGAAGCAGAAGTATGAGACTTTGTGCAATGAATAGGCAATATTTAAACCTAATTTGACCATGCATGTTGGTAAATGTAATTCTGTTTTTTGCTTACAATGCTTGATAAATTTAAGATTGATGTCAAATATTAATCCATACAGACAGATGTTTGAATTCATATATGACAAATGATAATTGATATAGCAATAAAAGATTTACATCCCTTTTCATATCATATTATTATATTATTTTATCCTGCTTTTTCAGCTCTTCGGTGGTTGATGAAGGCTATATTAAAAATGTCAAATTTCTCTAAAACTAGCCTGATGACCTGCCTTGAATTTTTGATATGATTTAGAACAAGGACTCAACACAAACATATAAAAAATTCAGAAAAATTCAATGGGTAGTTTTTTTGTTGACAAGCTATCAATCTCTACCTTAATGCATGCTGATAATCAGTAAACCCCCCCCCCCCCCACTTCTATATATTTTTCTATTTAAATGAAGACAAAATGCAAATAATCATATTTGTAGAATAACAAAACACTTACATTTGAAAAATATAAAAATTCACTTCACGTCCCTTTTCTTTATTAACCTTTTTATAAGCTACATATTGCATTGAATTCATATTTTGGAATGTCTTTGGTCCTATAACACACCTGGCCGTGCCGACAAATGGAATACCGCGCGTTAGCATTTGTTGTATTTTTTCGTTAATTCAACAGGGTTAAATTTTTTTTTTATTAATTTATGTCAAACACTGTACATTTTGGTGATCATAAAGTATTGAAAATGCATATAGTTCCTACTGTGTATTCTAACGCGCGGTGACAAGGTTTCGCGTGTGTTATAGAGATTTGAACGTCATGGATTTCTAATGGATTTCATAAAGAAAATTACACTGAATGTAAATATAACTGTATAGATACCAGGACGTATGGATAAACGGGTAAATTCTCAAGAGGTCATAGATGTGCGTATGGAGTAAACTAGTGCTAATTGTCGACGTAAACTCCCTTTTGGTGCCATATTCAGTAAGACAAACTCGTCACGTTTACCAAGAAGTGTACAAAGTTCATCAAATTTTAGCATTGCACGTGCATGTGCGTAATGTCCATATCATCTTGAATATACTTAATATATATTTAATCCAAAAGTATTAAAAAGATACATTCGTTGGGTTTGAAAAATAATGCATTTCACAAGGGAGTTATAGCTGTTTAAAGTTTCAGCCAATCAGATTGCAGTGCACGTACATGCACGTGTATGCATGTGCATGGTGCATATATAAATGTTCCAAATCCCATCCTGTTTGGTTGAAAATCACAAATGTGCAGCGCAAAAATAATTGCATATATCATGTTGTAGGATATCCTAATGCATGGCTATTTTCAAAATTTCAAAGGATTTCGTCAATAAACAAGAAAGATATTGAGACTTTAGTTTCAGCCAATCAGAGCAAAGCGCACGTGCATGCGCGTGAGATCTTGCTATTTTGACCATGTCATATTGTCTATGCTACTAATATATCCTTATATTATAAGTTTCAAAGCATTTCATCAAAAATTTAAAAAGTTACGCGTATATCAATTAAATCGGTCATTACACATGTTGCACGTGCACGCTTTTTGGAATTTAAAAACATTTCTCGGATGTATAGTTTACGAGATCATTACCGGACAAAAAAACCAGGAAGAAGAAGAAGAAGAAAAATAATAATAATAATAACTAGTGCATGTACCCAAACGCTCCCCAACTTCATTTTGGTGTGCGCGTTTTTCCTAAAGTATACCAAGTATAAACAAAATTTTTAGATTGCACGTGCGCACACTTGCATGCATATGCGGAATGACCATATAATTGTATCTACACTATTAATTTATTATAATGTACTTAACATCTCGGCATTTAATCAAAAAGTATTCGAAAATACGCTAAATTGGGTTTTTGTAATTTTACGTATTGCACGCAAATCTACATAACATCCTGTTTGGCTGAAAACAAAGGGATTTATAGGCATTTAAAGTTTTAGCCAATCAGATTGCAGCGCACGTGCATGCGCGTGATTTCATGAAAATTATTTTATATCATATCGTAGGATATTTTAATGCATGACTATGTTTTAAATTTCAAAGTATTTCGTCAAAAAACGAACAAGATATTGAGATTTTTGTTTTCAGAGCGAAGCGCACGTGCATGCATTTCTTTCGGACTTAGCCAATCTTCCATGTAAACAAACGAAGGAAATGCCTATGAATCTGAATTATGATCTTGGAAAAATTACAGAAACGACTGAATTTCTTAACTTAACTAAAAGAACGATTCACTAACCCTAATCCATCGGATGGTATGCAAGGACTAAGACGTTCAGACGAAATCTCCCGGGCAGATGCTAAACTAACCCTAATCAGTCGAATAATGTGCGAGGACTAACCCTAATCTCTCGGATGGACGCGAGACTAACCAAAATCAGTCGAATACTAGTGCAAGGACTAACCCTAATCTCTCAGGTGGGTGCAAGACTAACCCTAATCAGTCGAATAGTGTGCAAATTTATCCCATTTCGGTTGAGTGACGTAGTTGTTACGTCATAGTCCAATGAGCGCGAGGATCTTGCGGATCTGGGGACCGGTAAAGTAAAGTCTACCCTCTGTTTCTAACTAGATAAGTTTTTTTGAAAGTTGTTTTAATGAAAAATTCTTTAAAATATACGTGACCGATGACATGACATAGAGCGCAGCCTAGAACATTCATAATTTTTCTGTCACTAGTATTAGTACTGGATAGATACATCTTTGGTAAAAATATGAAGTTTCTTCTACGCTGCGCTCTATATTTTCTGGAAGAAAAACTGCTTGAAAATAAGCAGTTTTATACAAAATATGCTAAAATGGCTTTTATGATGTCAAATTTCTAGAATAACGGCATTTTGATCAAATTGAAAATAACCAATTAAGGTCGCATTTATAACTGTACAAATTAAAGCTATATACAAAGTAAATTCAGATATTCTTTTTAAGGGGCCATTTGAGACACTTGTCATATATTACTCTTACGCCCTATTCACACGGAGAGTTTAATTCGAATTAAACGTAAGTTTACTGCGAATTAGCTTCGCTTAGCGTTCACACGGAGAATTTAATGCGAATTAGTTTACTTCGCATTAGTTTACTGCGCATTAAATTACTTCGCATTAGCTCCGTGTGAACGCTAAGCGAAGCTAATTCGAATTAAATTTTGGGGCATGCGTAATGGCAAAATTAAGTCAAATGCGTCATGTCGGTGGTCAGCTTTACGTACTTGTGCTATTTTTGAGTGAAAAACTAAGAAAAAATGTGTTAATCACTAATGCCCTGTTCACACGGAGAGTTTAATTCGAATTAAACGTAAGTTTACTGCGAATTAGCTTCGCTTAGCGTTCACACGGAGAATTTAATGCGAATTAGTTTAATTCGAATTAGTTTACTGCGCATTAAATTACTTCGCATTATCTCCGTGTGAATGCGCGAAGCTAATTCGAATTAAATTTTGGGGCATGCGTAATGGCACAATTAAGTCAAATACATCATGTCGGTGGTTGGCTTTAAGTACTTTTTTTTGAGTGAAAAACTATGAAAAAATGTGTTAATCACTAGTAAACTAATGCGAATCAAATTAATGCGAATTAAATTGCGTTCACACGACAGCTAAAGCGAAGTAAACTAATGCGAATTTTAAAAAAAATTTCTTCTACAGTCAGGCGTCAGTAAGTCTGTTATGACGTCATTTGTAAATCACGTCATGTATTCTAACTAATTCGCATTAAATCCTCCGTGTGAATGCTAAGCGAAGCTAATTCGCAGTAACTTTACGTTTAATTCGAATTAAACTCTCCGTGTGAACAGGGCATAAAATTCGCATTAGTTTACTTCGCTTTAGCTGTCGTGTGAACGCAATTTAATTCGCATTAATTTGATTCGCATTAGTTTACTTCGCATTAATTTACTGCGAATTAAAATCTCCGTGTGAACAGGGCATTAAACTTGTCGTGTGAACAGGGCATTAGAGACATACACAAAACATTCGTATGTATTTCTTGTAAAAGTAGTGGTCTTCTTACTGATTGACAAAAAATGAAGGTAGTTCATCAGTAACACATTAGGTTTACTCACTATCTAATATAATTATTTTGTGTAAATGTGTTTATAAAGTAAATTTTAATATGGCCATGTATCAAAACACTGATATTTCTTTAGTATACTACACTTCACTAACATGATTGTATCAAAGATGATATATGTCTACAAATCAAAGTCACAATATGAGGGAGAATAAGTTTTGTGGGTACAGTTTCAATGCTGTTGGAGAGATTACCATTGGATTATTTATCCTCGTGCTCACTCCAGATTCAGACTTTAAGAAAAGGTTTTTGCTATTTGAGTCAAAGAAAGAAAGAATGGTAGCAAAGTTGACAATTGAAACATTTCACCTTTTGCTCGTCGCTAAGAAGAAGACCCACTCGTTGCTTTGCAACGAGCTTTGCTCTAGTTCTTTTTATTATTGTAACTATATGCCACTCTATTGTTTTCATAATCGTCTTTATTACATTTCACTTTGAACTTTTATCATTCTTCATTTTGTCCCCACTTCAATGTTACTTAATTCTTGTAAATTCATCCTACTATCTTTTAAATTGATAGTTCTTAAATAATAATGATTATCTCTATTACGAACGTAATATGCAGTGAAGACAAATACAAGTTGTCCGAATTTAGTAATCGTTAAGTGAAATGTGGACATGCACCATTTCTCCATCAGAGAATAAGGACTTGTTATGAATTTAATATTTTTTATACCATAACCTTAAACTTGCTAAAAATGACCTCGAATCAAGGTCACGACACACCTTAGGTTCATGAACAATCCCTGTGTTTCTCCATTACAAAGTTAGCTTTGCTCTAGTTCTTTTTATTATTGTAACTATATGCCACTCTATTGTTTTCATAATCGTCTTTATTACATTTCACTTTGAACTTTTATCATTCTTCATTTTGTCCCCACTTCAATGTTAATTTTGCTTTATTCTTGTAAATTCATCCTACTATCTTTTAAATTGATAGTTCTTAAATAATAATGATTATCTCTGTTACGAACGTAATATGCAGTGAAGACAAATACAAGTTGTCCGAATTTAGTAATCGTTAAGTGAAATGTGGACATGCACCATTTCTCCATAAAATATAATAAAGACTTGTTATGAATTTAATACTTTTTATACCAGCAACCTTAAACTTGCTAAAAATGACCTCGAATCAAGGTCATGACACACCTTATGTTCATGAACAATCCCTGTACCAGCTTCCAATGTTTCTCCATTACAAAGTTAGAGTCTGAACAAGAAATTTATGCTTTTTCTGCTGTTCACCTTGAATTTGTTGCAATGATCTGAAGACAAGGACCTAAATCAAAAGGACAGTAGCAACATTTGTTTCAAGTAGGAACTCTAAGTAATTCTCCATTATGAAGTTAACCTAGAATTTTTTTTTTTTACACTTTTCTGCCAGCAACTTTGAACTTGCTACAATGACATTGAATTAAAGTCAGAACTTTCATATATCTGTACCAATTCCTCTTCATTAAAAACTTTTATCTGAGGAAATGTTAAAATTTTTCTACCAATGACGTTGAATTTACCAATGTGACCTTGGATAAAGGTCAAGACACATTCTTTGATCACACACAATCTCTATATCAAGTATGAGCTTCCCTTGAATCTCCATAACAAAGTCAAATTATAACATGGACAAGAATATCATACTTTTTCTGTTAGTAACCTTGAACTACCATGGTAAATGGAATGACTTTGGATAAGATCATGACACACTTTTGGGTCATCAGCAATCACTGTATCAAGTTTGAGCTTCTAGTGATTCTCTTTCACAAAGCTATGAACTGAACAAAAATTTAATACTTTTTTGGCCTGTGACCTTGAAGGAATGATCTAGCTTGTATCAAGATCAGGACTCACTGGTGGGTCATTATAAGCAAGGCCTGTAATGAGTATGAGTTTCCAAAGTTTCCCCAAATCAAAGAGCCTGGACAAAATTACATGAACAAACAGTGTGATTCCTAAATTGAAATATGTCCCCAATTCTTTAATTACTGAGGCAGAGTAAAATCAACAACTTTCATTGCATGACAGAAAAAATAACTTGGTGTAATTGAAAAGATGAACAATAGTGTAGTAGCATTCTGAGCTTTCTCCACTTAAATCAAAATCACTTACATCCCTTAATACAGATTTAATGGAGTAAACTTTGAGTCATGTGCTGTTGAGGACATGAGTTATCCTTTGTGAGTTATGTACACAGCAGGGTCCACTGAATCCTGTAAGTTAAGCTATTAAATGTGTCCATCATTTTGTTATAGGAATGTACACAGCATGGTCCATTGATTTCTGTGAGTTAAGCTGTTTAGTGTGTCCTGTCAGTCCATCCCTTTGTTGATAAGAGTTACTCAGCACAGTGCACTGAAATCTATCAGTTGAGTTATTTAGTGTGTTCATCACTTTGTTGTTACAATGTACTCAGCACTGCATGTCCATTGAATTTTGTGAGTTATGCTATTTAGTGAATCCTGTAATTTGACTTATTTAGTTTGTCCATCACTTTGTAGATAACAATATACTCAGTATGTCCACTGAATTCTGTGAGTTGAGTTATTTAGTGTGTCCAGCACTTTGTAGATAACAACATACTCAGCATGGTCCACTGAATTCTGTGAGTTAAGCTATTTAGTGTGTCTTTCACTTTGTAGATAACAACAGACCATCCACTGAATTCCATTGGTTTATTATTTAGTGTGTCCATCACTTTGTAGATAACAATGTACTCAGCACTGTCCATTGAATTCTGTGGATTAATTTATCTAATTTGTTCAATTTGAAGCAAAAGGTGTAAATGGTTCCTCCTTGTCCTGACTCTATGTTTTTTTTAAATCAGACTACATCAGGTTGCAGTCCAAACCTTACTCTCTGCACTATTATTGAGGCATATTTGTCGGCTATCATAGAAACATATGTAAAGAAACAAAATAATGAGGGATCAACAAAAAATATTAATAAAATTTTAATAACTGCAATAATGGTAACATTTTCACAGATTAGAAGGAGTTTCATGAAGCTTGACAACTGTCTTACCATCAATTTAGGTTAGACAGTAGTTAATCCTTCATCTCCACAGTCTTGTTGACCGATTGAGGTCAGTCTCCTGCCTGTGGACAAAGAAAATCCAAAGATCATTAAAATTGAACAAGAGGACCTTGTGCACAAAGTCACCTTGACCTTGTGATCAGAAGAAATTTTTTCTCTCCATATTTTTACTAAACCTAGTCCAAAGGGATCATGATGTATAAACGTATCGTAATTTTTACTGCTGTAAATTTTTACGAATTTCTGTTGAAATAGGGTGATTTTATTTTTTTACACGTTATATTTTTAGGAATTGAGCATGTCCGTAAAAATTAAAATCATCAGAGGTGAAGTTCCAGATCAATGTTTTAGCGTTTTGAATGCGTTAACATACATACACTTGTTTTAAATATGCCTGGACAACCCGATGTAAAATAAAAACGAAATTGTTCCCGTGATAACGAGTATCTATTCCTTAAGAGATATGTTTATTCATTTAAATACCTTTATATATCACATGCCTGAATTTATTCCTTTGTCAATTAATACACTCTACTGGTCATTATTTAAAACAAAGGAAGAGAAAAGTAGCAGTTGGGACTTAAAACTTTAAAACAGCAATAAAGAGAGAAATGATTCTTGCCATCATCAAAATATTAAGATGCACAGAATTGACATGACATCGGATTAGTATAGTTTACTTTGTGTGCCAAGTTTATTGAAAGCAACCAAAACTGTAGAAAGGAGTCAAAGCATGAAAACGGAATTTTAAGAAATTTCTATTTTTAGTAACCATTAACACCGAAAAATCATAAAAATTCAGTAAAAAAACTACGGAACCAGAGTAATTACATTGTTAGTGTAATCTACTTGTGTGCCAAGTTATATTGATAAATTTGAAAAAAACTGTAGGAGGAGTAGCATTTTGAAAATTTGGTGCATTGTTTACAGAAAAGCATCAAAAGATACCGAACTTTAGAGTGTCACCGTTACTAATTGATATATAGCTCTTCACTGCTCTCTGACCAGTAGAGCATTGAAAATTAACAAGATGTTCAAAATTTTGTGCAAAAAGTTTTTCACTCAGTCACCTTGACCTTGTCAAATTAAGACAAAAATTGATTTCCATATAACTTTTAAATTAGTAAAAATTAGGGATCATGTATAAAAATAGTTTGAATCAAGAATCCTCTGGATCCCACAGTGTTATGGCAACACAGTCTTGCTGCTGTGCAGCAAAAGTAAATCCTCCTGGATCCATGATTTGAACAAACTTGAATAGCAAGTATAAGGAAAATTTCTTTATTGCCAAGAAAGCTATTTACTAACTCCTTAATCATATATTCGCTGCTGGACAAAGCTTGGCAATGGACTCTTCTTCTTCTCTTGGTCAAGACTGGTCATCCCCATTCTTCCCTTGTCAAAGTCCTTCAAAATACATGATTGAGAGAAGATACGCAATAATTCAATGCAATTCAACAATAAAAAAATCATATGAACATACCGGTATCCTTTTCAACATTATTAGCTGGAAAATCAATAAGCAAATGAAGACAATAAGGTTGGGATAGGAATAAGGTGGGATATTGGGGCGAGGAGAGGGAGGCATAGTTACTTTAGAGTAAGGAGGAAAAAGATAAGTCAAAATAATTAAACAAGAGGTCCAGGGGCCACATTACTCACCTGAGCGACTATCTAGGTAAATACAAAAATACTGTACATGTACATAATTTGGGGTATTCAAAATTTAGCGCAATTAATGGATATAGAGTACGTTGGTGTAATTATTAGCCCTACACATATTTGTGCCATATATTCTATTTATAAAGGAATTCTTAGTGGTATTAATGAATTAGCGCATCCTCTTTGCACTGAAACCGCTAAAATATGCAGCTTGCCATTATAAGTACACATACAGTAAGTTCAGTATTGAAATGTTTGAATATATTATAAAAGTGGGTTCGAGGGAGGAGGAGGGGGGGGGGGGATTTGCATTAAACAAACTTAAATTTACACTTCCTTGGAATGTTTTTGAATTAATATGACACATTATGACTTTGTTGTTTATTGTTGTGATCCGCCTAAATGATGCTTTAAATTGATGATTAATCATTGCTTTGTGAAGAATTTTAACAATTTTCCCCATGTATTCCTATGCAAAACTCTGATACCCCATTTTGGTCCAACTCTACCCCGGGGGTCATGATTTGAACAAACTTGAATCTACACTACCCGAGGATGCTTCCATATATTAAATATGACCAATCACAGCTTTGCTGTTCTCGGAAGAAGAAATTTAAATGTGTTTTTTTTTATGTTATCCCAGTTTCATCACCTTTAATGGCCCCACCCTTGCCCCAGGGGTTATGACTTAAACAAATTTAATTCATCACTACCAGAGGATGCTTCCATATAACTATGACTAATGATGGCTTTGCTGTTCTTGAGAGAATGATTTTTAAAGAATTTTTTTTAGGTATTCCTATGTTAAAATTTGATACCCCTTTGTGGCCCAACCCTAGCCCCAGGGGTCATGATTTGAACAAACTGAAATCTTCACTACCAGAGGATGCTTCTACATAAGTTTCATTTTTCCTGGCCCACTGGTTTGTGAGAAAATTATTTTAAAAGATTTTTCCTATGTATTTCTATGTTAAGCTTTGATACTCCATTGTGGCCCTACCCTACCCCAAGGCGTCATGATTTGAATAAATTTCAATCTACACTACATGAGGATGCTTCCACATAAGTGTCATCTTTCCTGGCCCACTGGTTCTTGAGAAGAAGATTTTTAAAGATACCATTATTTTATCACTAGTTCATAATTATCTCCCCTTGGAAGAGGGCATGGCCCTTCATTTGAACAAACTTGAATCCCTTTCATCCAAGGATACTTTGTGGCAAGTTTGGAAATTGAAAATGTGAAAAGTGAAAGACGACAACAACAACGAAAGAGAATCACTCTCATTTCCAAACAAGTAAAAAAACTTCATCTAAATAAGCAATTTGTTACTTACCACTTTGGGTCATGTTGACTGCTGTATATAGCTAGGAAATGGACTCGTCATCTCCTCAACTTTTGTTGGTCGACCTTGCTCCTCCATCGTTGTTCCTCTTTTTAGTCCCTGAAAGTATACAACTGGTAGAAGATTAGTAAAATTTCAAATCAATGCAACAAATCAACAAAATTCAAAAGAAAAAAATCATTACCACACAAGTAGTTGAAAAAACAGAAAACAACAACACTTAAATAAGGAAGATGAAATGAGGGGGAAAGGGAAGGTGATGGTTTAGTTATGTTAGAGTCAGAAGGGGCAAGGGGAAAGAAAAGTAAAAATCAAAAATACTTCCATATAAGTTTCCTTGGCTGCTGCTGTGGCTCCTGGTGTTGTTCCTTCTGAACTGTCTCAGCATCTCTGCTTACTGTCAATTGAAAGTCAAGGTCAAAGTCAATATAAATTGAAAAGCCAAAATAGTGGTAAAAGATGCAAAGAGGTCAAGTATGGTAAATATACGAATGCTGTTTTAAGGAGAGGTCAAGTTGAATCCTTCAGCCTCACTGCTGCTCAAAGGAGAATCACTCTCATTTCCAAACAAGTAAAATAACTTCATCTAAATAAGATATTTGTTACTTACCACTTTGTCATGTTGACTGCTGTATATCTAGGAACTCCTCAACTTTCTCAGCATCGTTGTTCTGCTTACTGTAAAATTTCAAATTGCAACAAATCAACAAAAGTACCACACAAAGAGGTCAAAGTCAGAAAGGGCAAGAAAAGTAAAAATCAAAAATACTTCCATATAAGTTTCCTTGGCTGCTGCTGTGGCTCCTGGTGTTGTTCCTTCTGAATCAATCTCTGCTTACGGTCAAAGTCAACATAAATTGAAAAGCCATAATAGTGGGAAAAGATGCAAAGAGGTCAAGTATGAATCTTACCGCACTTTCTGCTCACAAATGCTGTTATATGGGAGAGCGACTGCTCCTCACTTCAGGATCCTGGTCAGCTTCAACTTTCTTCTTCTTAAAATGAGAAAACAGACCTGTCAAAGGAGAATCACTCTTATTTCCAAACAAGTAAAAAAACTTCATCTAAATAAGCAATTTGCTACTTACCACTTTGGGTCATGTTGACTGCTGTATATAGCTAGGAAATGGACTCGTCATCTCCTCAACTTTTGTTGGTCGACCTTGCTCCTCCATCGTTGTTCCTCATTTTAGTCCCTGAAAGTATACAACTGGCAGAAGATTAGTAAAATTTCAAATCAATGCAACAAATCAACAAAATTCAAAAGAAAAAAAATCATTACCACACAAGTAGTTGAAGAAACAGAAAACAACAACACTTAAATAAGGAAGATGAAATGAGGGGGAAAGGGAAGGTGATGGTTAGTTATGTTAGAGTCAGAAAGGGCAAGGGGAAAGAAAAGTAAAAATCAAAAATACTTCCATATAAGTTTCCTTGGCTGCTGCTGTGGCTCCTGGTGTTGTTCCTTCTGAACTGTCTCAGCATCTCTGCTTACTGTCAATTGAAAGTCAAGAGGTCAAAGTCAACATAAATTGAAAAGCCATAATAGTGGGAAAAGATGCAAAGAGGTCAAGTATGAATCTGCACTTTCTGCTCACGAATGCTGTTATATGAGAGGGACTGCTCCTCACTTCAGGATCCTGGTCAGCCTCAACTTTCTTCTTCTTAAAATGAGAAAACAGACACGTCAAAGGAGAATCACTCTCATTTCCAAACAAGTAAAAAAACTTCATCTAAATAAGCAATTTGTTACTTACCACTTTGGGTCATGTTGACTGCTGTATATAGCTAGGAAATGGACTCGTCATCTCCTCAACTTTTGTTGGTCGACCTTGCTCCTCCATCGTTGTTCCTCTTTTTAGTCCCTGAAAGTATACAACTGGTAGAAGATTAGTAAAATTTCAAATCAATGCAACAAATCAACAAAATTCAAAAGAAAAAAATCATTACCACACAAGTAGTTGAAAAAACAGAAAACAACAACACTTAAATAAGGAAGATGAAATGAGGGGGAAAGGGAAGGTGATGGTTTAGTTATGTTAGAGTCAGAAGGGGCAAGGGGAAAGAAAAGTAAAAATCAAAAATACTTCCATATAAGTTTCCTTGGCTGCTGCTGTGGCTCCTGGTGTTGTTCCTTCTGAACTGTCTCAGCATCTCTGCTTACTGTCAATTGAAAGTCAAGAGGTCAAAGTCAATATAAATTGAAAAGCCAAAATAGTGGTAAAAGATGCAAAGAGGTCAAGTATGAATCTTACCGCACTTTCTGCTCACGAATGCTGTTTTATAGGAGAGGGACTGCTCCTCACTTCAGGATCCTGTTCAGCCTCAACTTCCTCCTTCTTAAAAAGAGAAAACAGACACGTCAAAGGAGAATCACTCTCATTTCCAAACAAGTAAAATAACTTCATCTAAATAAGATATTTGTTACTTACCACTTTGGGTCATGTTGACTGCTGTATATAGCTAGGAAATGGACTCGTCATCTCCTCAACTTTTGTTGGTCGACCTTGCTCCTCCATCGTTGTTCCTCATTTTAGTCCCTGAAAGTATACAACTGGCAGAAGATTAGTAAAATTTCAAATCAATGCAACAAATCAACAAAATTCAAAAGAAAAAAAATCATTACCACACAAGTAGTTGAAGGAACAGAAAACAACAACACTTAAATAAGGAAGATGAAATGAGGGGGAAAGGGAAGGTGATGGTTAGTTATGTTAGAGTCAGAAAGGGCAAGGGGAAAGAAAAGTAAAAATCAAAAATACTTCCATATAAGTTTCCTTGGCTGCTGCTGTGGCTCCTGGTGTTGTTCCTTCTGAACTGTCTCAGCATCTCTGCTTACTGTCAATTGAAAGTCAAGAGGTCAAAGTCAACATAAATTGAAAAGCCATAATAGTGGGAAAAGATGCAAAGAGATCAAGTATGAATCTTACCGCACTTTCTGCTCACGAATGCTGTTATATGAGAGGGACTGCTCCTCACTTCAGGATCCTGGTCAGCCTCAACTTTCTTCTTCTTAAAATGAGAAAACAGACACGTCAAAGGAGAATCACTCTCATTTCCAAACAAGTAAAAAAACTTCATCTAAATAAGCAATTTGTTACTTACCACTTTGGGTCATGTTGACTGCTGTATATAGCTAGGAAATGGACTCGTCATCTCCTCAACTTTTGTTGGTCGACCTTGCTCCTCCATCGTTGTTCCTCATTTTAGTCCCTGAAAGTATACAACTGGCAGAAGATTAGTAAAATTTCAAATCAATGCAACAAATCAACAAAATTCAAAAGAAAAAAAATCATTACCACACAAGTAGTTGAAAAAACAGAAAACAACAACACTTAAATAAGGAAGATGAAATGAGGGGGAAAGGGAAGGTGATGGTTAGTTATGTTAGAGTCAGAAGGGCAAGGGGAAAGAAAAGTAAAAATCAAAAATACTTCCATATAAGTTTCCTTGGCTGCTGCTGTGGCTCCTGGTGTTGTTCCTTCTGAACTGTCTCAGCATCTCTGCTTACTGTCAATTGAAAGTCAAGAGGTCAAAGCCAACATCAATTGAAAAGCCAAAATAGTGGGAAAAGGTGCAAAGAGGTCAAGTATGAATCTTACCGCACTTTCTGCTCACGAATGCTGTTTTATAGGAGAGGGACTGCTCCTCACTTCAGGATCCTGGTCAGCTTCAACTTTCTTCTTCTTAAAATGAGAAAACAGACACGTCAAAGGAGAATCACTCTCATTTCCAAACAAGTAAAAAAACTTCATCTAAATAAGCAATTTGTTACTTACCACTTTGGGTCATGTTGACTGCTGTATATAGCTAGGAAATGGAGTCATCCTCAACTTTTGTTGGTCGACCTTGCTCCTCCATCGTTGTTCCTCATTTTAGTCCCTGAAAGTATACAGCTGGCAGAAGATTAGTAAAATTTCAAATCAATGCAACAAATCAACAAAATTCAAAAGAAAAAAAATCATTACCACACAAGTAGTTGAAAAAACAGAAAACAACAACACTTAAATAAGGAAGATGAAATGAGGGGGAAAGGGAAGGTGATGGTTAGTTATGTTAGAGTCAGAAAGGGCAAGGGGAAAGAAAAGTAAAAATCAAAAATACTTCCATATAAGTTTCCTTGGCTGCTGCTGTGGCTCCTGGTGTTGTTCCTTCTGAACTGTCTCAGCATCTCTGCTTACTGTCAATTGAAAGTCAAGAGGTCAAAGTCAACATAAATTGAAAAGCCATAATAGTGGGAAAAGATGCAAAGAGATCAAGTATGAATCTTACCGCACTTTCTGCTCACGAATGCTGTTATATGAGAGGGACTGCTCCTCACTTCAGGATCCTGGTCAGCCTCAACTTTCTTCTTCTTAAAATGAGAAAACAGACACGTCAAAGGAGAATCACTCTCATTTCCAAACAAGTAAAAAAACTTCATCTAAATAAGCAATTTGTTACTTACCACTTTGGGTCATGTTGACTGCTGTATATAGCTAGGAAATGGACTCGTCATCTCCTCAACTTTTGTTGGTCGACCTTGCTCCTCCATCGTTGTTCCTCATTTTAGTCCCTGAAAGTATACAGCTGGCAGAAGATTAGTAAAATTTCAAATCAATGCAACAAATCAACAAAATTCAAAAGAAAAAAAATCATTACCACACAAGTAGTTGAAGAAACAGAAAACAACAACACTTAAATAAGGAAGATGAAATGAGGGGGAAAGGGAAGGTGATGGTTAGTTATGTTAGAGTCAGAAAGGGCAAGGGGAAAGAAAAGTAAAAATCAAAAATACTTCCATATAAGTTTCCTTGGCTGCTGCTGTGGCTCCTGGTGTTGTTCCTTCTGAACTGTCTCAGCATCTCTGCTTACTGTCAATTGAAAGTCAAGAGGTCAAAGCCAACATCAATTGAAAAGCCAAAATAGTGGGAAAAGGTGCAAAGAGGTCAAGTATGAATCTTACCGCACTTTCTGCTCACGAATGCTGTTATATGAGAGGGACTGCTCCTCACTTCAGGATCCTGGTCAGCCTCAACTTTCTTCTTCTTAAAATGAGAAAACAGACACGTCAAAGGAGAATCACTCTCATTTCCAAACAAGTAAAAAAACTTCATCTAAATAAGCAATTTGTTACTTACCACTTTGGGTCATGTTGACTGCTGTATATAGCTAGGAAATGGACTCGTCATCTCCTCAACTTTTGTTGGTCGACCTTGCTCCTCCATCGTTGTTCCTCATTTTAGTCCCTGAAAGTATACAGCTGGCAGAAGATTAGTAAAATTTCAAATCAATGCAACAAATCAACAAAATTCAAAAGAAAAAAAATCATTACCACACAAGTAGTTGAAAAAACAGAAAACAACAACACTTAAATAAGGAAGATGAAATGAGGGGGAAAGGGAAGGTGATGGTTAGTTATGTTAGAGTCAGAAGGGGCAAGGGGAAAGAAAAGTAAAAATCAAAAATACTTCCATATAAGTTTCCTTGGCTGCTGCTGTGGCTCCTGGTGTTGTTCCTTCTGAACTGTCTCAGCATCTCTGCTTACTGTCAATTGAA
>NW_026936479.1:0-72100 GCF_032062105.1 Saccostrea cuccullata
ACAGGTCAATCTCCAGCGACTATAAGTTTTTCCTTGCTGTGAACAGATTCCAGTGCTTCAAAACTTAAGCAAAAATGGAACTTATATTTATCAGACAGTTTAAATATATAAGTGAAATCTAATTCTATGAATATGTAAAGTGAAAATTACCCTCCTCCCCCTTATTCTTAATCTTTTAAACCCGATTATTTTAAAGATAATTAATTGTTGCATTTAATTCTAGAAATATATAGCTTCGTGTTTAAGAAGCATAATTATGCATGCACAAAAACCCGACATTATCTTTTCTTGTTAAAAACAATTGTAAGAAAGAGTTGTTTTTTTTTAATGGAGCATAGTCCCTTTCCGATGAAATAAATATCGTTATGTCTTCTTGCTTTGTGTACCAGTAAAAAGAAAGAATCTTATTGTTTACATAACAATACTATATTGTCATTCATATAAACAATGACTCATACGTCGGTACTTTTTCTTTTTTCTGACAGAAGTTACCTACCTTTAAATATCAACATCGAAAAAATCATTCATAAATTATAATTTTTATATAAAGAATATCGCATACTTACTGTATAAATCTTTTTATCAAATGAACGACTTAAAGCAACTTGGAAAGGTCTAGTTACTGTTACCCTGGATAATTAGGTATGTTTGTGTTTTAGCTTACCTTTACATACACCTGACACACTCCAGACTCATGGTGACATATCCGGTTGACACAGTCCGTACTGCAGGTCTGGTTACAATTAAGACCCCAGTATAATTGTCTACATTCTACCAAAAATGAAGATTAATCGGGAAATAAAAGCAATTTTCAAAAGGAGTACATGTAGGCAAGTTTTTTCTGTCACTTAATTGAGAGTAGATGTGTCCATTATCGGATATTAAAGGATATTTGAACACTTTCTTCACATCTGACACGCTAGAGTATAATACATGTACATAACGCTTCTGTAAGATTTATAATTAATTTTGTGTCACACGTAATATTTTTATTCTACTTTCATATTTCCTGCATAACGTAATCAACAAGAGGCCCAGGGGCCACAGCGCTCACCTGAGCACATCAGTTAGGAAAAGGCACAAATCAGATCAGAACTGAGTTTACTGAAGGGGGGGGGGGCTTGAATTATAACCCCCCAGAGGGTCATGATTTGAACAAACTAGAATCTACACTACCTGAGGATGATTCCATATAAATATCACTAATCATGGCTTTGAAGTACTTGAAAAAGAAGATTTTAAAAGGTTTCCCTATATATTCCGATTTAAAACTTTGATCGGCCATTTTGGCTCCACCTTAGCCCCGGGGGTCATGATTTGAACACACTTGAATCTACACTATCTGAGGTTGATTTCACATGAGTTTCATCTTTCCTGGCCCAGTGGTTCTTGAGAAGAAGATTTTTAAAGATTTTTCCTATACATTCCTATGTTAAACTTTGGTCGGCCATTTTGGCCCCACCCTAGCCCCGGGGGGTCATGATTTGAACAAACGTGAATCTACACTACCTGAGGATGATTCCACATGAGTTTCATCTTTCCTGGCCTAGTGGTTCTTGAGAAGAAGATTTTTAAAGAGTTTACCTATATATTCCTATGTAAAACTTTGGTCGGCCATTTTGGCCCCATCCTAGCCCCGGGGATCATAATTTGAACAAACTTGAATCTACACTACCTGAGGATGATTTCACATCAGTTTCATCTTTCCTGGCCCAGTGGTTCTTGAGAAGAAGATTTTTAAAGATTTTTCCTATATATTCCTATGTAAAACTTTGGTCGGCCATTTTGGTCCCACCCTAGCCCCGGGGGGTCATGATTTGAACAAACGTGAATCTACACTACCTGAGGATGATTCCACATGAGTTTCATCTTTCCTGGCCCAGTGGTTCTTGAGAAGAAGATTTTTAAAGATTTTTCCTATATATTCCTATGTAAAACTTTGGTCGGCCATTTTGGCCCAACCCTAGCCCCGGGGGTCATGATGGGAACAAATTTGAATTTACACTATCTGAGGATGAATCCACATGAGTTTCATCTTTCCTGGCCCAGTGGTTCTTGAGAAGAAGATTTTTTAACAATGCCATTAATTTTTCACTAATTCATCATTATCTCCCCTTGGAAGGGGACGTGGCCCTTCATTTGAACAAACTTGATTTCCCTTCACCCAAAGATACTTTGTGCCAAGTTTGGTTGAAATTGGCCCTGTGGTTCTTGAGAAGAAGATGAAAATGTGAAAAGTTTACGACGACAACGACAACGACGACAGACAACGGACAAATTTTGATCAGAAAAGCTCACTTGAGCCTTCGGCTCAGGTGAGCTAACAAGGTCACGACGAACTACTGCTATAATAAAATTTGATCCATCCTTTTCGCCAGGAAAATTGATTTGTTAATTAAAATGTGAGAAAAGCACTGTCCAATCCCTTTTAAAGATTTCAACAGGAAATATAACGGAATTTTTTTAAAAATAAAAAGCCACATTAGAATTTTTTATCCGAACGCAACCCAATTTTTCTCCCATTTCAATGTTGTATGCTTTGTAATCCACCAACAGTATAATTGTACCTACCTTTACCCCCTATTGTTTTGGACTCTTCCCCTGCCCTGGCCCTTGTTCCAAATATCAAAATTCTTGCTACACAAGCATCTATTCGAGAAAACATAATACACCCGCCTCAGCACTTGTCCCAAATGCTAGTAATAATATTCTTACTTTCCCTGATACCACAAAATCTGTCACAGAAGGTAAAGGGACAATTTTAAGCAGAGAACTCTTTGAATTAATGATGGGTGGCAACCTTCAGAT
The DNA here is from genome assembly GCF_032062105.1 of Saccostrea cuccullata. Taxonomy (NCBI): domain Eukaryota; kingdom Metazoa; phylum Mollusca; class Bivalvia; order Ostreida; family Ostreidae; genus Saccostrea; species Saccostrea cuccullata. The sequence continues at coordinate 2,809 of NW_026936479.1, forward strand.
TTTGAATAATCAGAGGGAATATAGAAGTGTCAGTTGTTGCAAGTGGTGCTTCGGATGCAAATGCCGAACTCAGATCTGGTAATGAAGAAGTATAATTCAGTTTTCATTCTACTAAAACAAGACCCCTTCCCTCAATATCCAGACTTCAAATTCAAAGAAAATTACTACGACCATCTTTAAAAAAATGTTTGGTTGCTCTCTCCCGACCGACTCCAAGAAGGTTTTTTTACGTCGCGTGACACTTTTAATTTCTTTTAATTTCTCTTTTCCTATCAACAAATGTATTGAAAATTGGGAAATAAGATATTGCCACCTACGTACCGACCCAAAAATTTTACACTGAGTCAGAAGAGGGCAAGCAAACATTAATATAAGATGACCTAAACACAGACACCTGGCCTCGGATGAATTATATCAGCAGAAAGGTGAAGAGAAAAAGAACAACAGGGAACATAAGAAAAAAAAATGGAGAAAAAAAGTTCACAAAAAAGTCTCCGAAAAAGAGAAACAAAACAAGTTGTCTTAGATAGAGAATGAAATGTTTTATCATTATGCATTGATAAACTTTGTTGTATTTTAATAAAAAATTATTAAGGTATGTGACACGATGTCATGTTAATAAGATGACATTAGGGCTTTTTTTAAACAGGGCAATCAATGTGAGAAAAGGCCATGTTAATTATCAAAGTGGAATAAAATTACCTTTTTGACAAATTGTCCCTTCGTATCCCGGGTCACAGCCTTCTAAACATGAACCATTGATATGTTGACATTGTGTATCGTTACGACAATGACCACAACTCAGACTGCAGCCCTCTCCATACGTCCTATTGTAGCATTCTTTGTGTTGTATAAAAGAGATTGGTACAAATGATTTTTTGTTGTCATTGTCAAATTGAGAATTTATTTGTTTGATGCAGTATAAGGTTTGAAGAAACAAAAGTAGATGATCCTTAATTTTCATGCAAATAACGAGCAGTCCTGTGATTTGGGTGTTTTAAAAATGTTCATATATATTTTCTTATGAAAAATATTTTATTACATCCTGCTAGAAATTAATTCGTTTCAATGGGAAGTACAACTCTGTGATTTTTTAAGTCTGTAAAATTAATTTTTACTGTGAAACACTAGTTTGCAATTAATTTACAAAAATATTTCAAAATGGAATGAATTCTTCTTTACTTTGATCACAACGTATTCCCCTCCACCCTGGCTTACATCCTTCCACACACTCTCCAGTAAACCTGTCACATCGTCTGGTCATTCCACAGTTAACACTGCAATTCCCACTGCAGTCCTTACCATATAAACCCAGCTGACAGACTTAGAATATAAACATTATTGTATGCCTTAACCAATATTAAATTTCAAGTTTTTTTTTTTTTGCATTTATGTTACGTCCTTCATTATTCAATTTAAAAGAATTCAATGAAATTGATTTTAAAATGATATCTCATTCCAAAAAAAAATACATCTTAGTCTTTTAAAATATTTATATCTGTTTAATTGAGCACAAGACAAGACAAAAAAAACGGGAGGTCCCTGATTATGAGCAAACAGGGAAGGAAAAAAAATCTTGGCAATCATTTCAAATTAAGCAGATTTACCAGTCTGACACTTATCTCCTTTCATCCCTTCACTGCAGCCTCTAGGACACGTGCCAGTGATGTGGTGACACGTTTCTCCGTCAGTACAGTTACCACAGGATAGAGAACACCCAAAGCCATAGGTTTGTTGATCGCACACTGGAATAACAGAATTATTACACAGAACGATCCATGGCTGACAGAATTCACCCTCATCGCCTTCGGTCTTCTGCTCATTTTTATGAGATAAATTTGAGAAATTTTTAACTTCTTTGCGCAGGAAAAAAAAAGATAAACCTAAATTCTTACAAATCCACACGAATGCATAATATAACCCGAAAAATGAATACGGGGAAGGCTATAGTGTCATTCAATACTAATCCAATATTGCAGGGGGGGGGGGCAAAATAATAATAACTTACAAATATTGCACTGCAGTCCTTGATATCCTGGAGTACAATCATCCACACAATAACCAGTCACGGCGTCACACTGTTTACCCTGACAGTTCTCTGAACATGTTTGGTTACAATTTTGTCCGAAATATCCAGGAACCCATACAGCCTGTATAATCATTTTAACTGGTAGATTATTTAAAAACGAAATTATTTAACGCTTTCTTATTAAAATAAAAAAAATGTCGAATTATTAGTTACAAGATAAAGCTGTGCCATTTAGTGTATTAGTTCACTGAAATATGTAAATAGCCTACTGAATAGGTTTAAGGTGAACTCTCATATTAAGTCACCTTTTTAATATATTTCTTCAAGGACCTTCAAGCTTTGTAAATTGCTGAATTGTATCCTGTGAATTACATTTACATTAAGAATATTCAATACTGCATTCTGGAGCAACTTACCGTAAACTTCCACCTCGCACAATTCATTGAATGCGTACTGTGAATAGTACGCAGGATACGCCACATCCGGTCTTCTCTCGTTGTAGAAAATAACATAACGTCCATTCACGGTACAATTGATTCTGTGGTCTTCTGTTGGTGTACTGTTCACTTTCTGTATCTCATGAAAACAAAGATAGCCTTCTTCTTTGAACGTTGTATTGGAAACATAGAGGAAAAACCCAGCAAATCTCCCGATGTATGCACCTGGCCATGAGAAACAATAAATTCAAATTCACATTTAAGATTCCTCTTTTATTTATTCCCCTTTTCCGAAAAAATGGAAAAGAACAAAGAAGCATTCCATAATCTTTAATATGTTATGCCTCTCTGTTGTAAAGTCATATTCAGTCAATACAATTTTCGTTTCCATCGCTATTTCAATCAACAATTAACATCAGCAGTATAAAAGAAATATTTTGTACACTGGCTATTGAAAGGTATCATCAATTCATGATCGACGATGCTTTCCTTGCATTGGTCCACGTTTTAATAACCTGCGAAACATTCTCTTCTCATTCAACCACGACAAGAATAAGAGAAGATCCTACATTTTGGCCGTGGTTTGCGACTAAGCTTCTCTTCGCAAGCCTTCACGTTGATCACGTCTAAAATGCACCACCGATGAAGGTTTACACTTCACCTAATTTGATAATTTGTTATAACATCTCGTCGAAATTATGTCTGATTATATGTAACAAACTTGTTATATGAACAATTTTAAAATAATAAGACTCAATTGTCACAAGAACACACACTTTTATATTTTTTACCAATCAGTTGCAAAGAGTGCGTAGCACATGAAGGAGTAATGCATACCCGACACGTTATCAGTTCTGTAGAGGATATTAATGTAACTGATGCTAACGACACCCTGTAGATCTACTCTCCACGTGGCTGTTTCCTTTTTATCTGCAGAGATCGTACATTGGTTTCCAGTATATTCTCGGTTTGAATACAGTCCATCCACGGCTTTATCTGCTCCCCAGGAATGTGACAAGAAGGCATTCTCCTGCCAAGCTGGTCTGTGTAATGCCATGTTTTCTATTTAATATAAATTCTCTATAAAAATCTAAATTTTAAATATGGTCGTGGACATGGCATGTCTCCAATTTAACTGAATTTCACACCATTTACTACAGTTGGCATATCTTTAATTAATATGATGTTAAAGTCTAACTTTTCGATTTGGTTGCCATGGTAACAAGGATGTTATATTTTGAACACTCCGATTAAGCAAAATCTGCTTTGTTTTAAATTAAACTAGAAAACTGACCAGTCAGCAAGGGCCCCGCCATGGGGTAGAATTAATAGGGTGCAGCTTACGGAATGATAAAAAAATGTACGAAGAATAAGCAACAGCAACTGTATTCTTAAAATTTCAAGATAATTCCTGAATATTCAAAAACCTGAAAATAATATCCTTGTATTTACATTAGGCAGTAAAAAGCAACTTAACATTGAATGTATATTTAAACAATTATCATGATTATGAAGCATGTGTTATATAAAATGCCAGCCTTCAATGAATGCAAATATCATGAAGGCTTGACCTTAACTTCAAACAAACAGCAGTTGCAGACAAGGGGTTTCATTAATCTTAAAGTGACAGATAAAGATAAGCCTACTGAATTTTCTGCAGCAGGCTAGATAATTAATCCCAAGGGATTAATTGTACCTCTTTGTAGAAGTAGAAGACATAGAGAAGCAAACTTAGCATCAAAATATGTATTTCTGCCTACTGAACTACCATACCAAATTTGAACTTGATTGGGCAACTATAAAAAAAGTTATTAGAAAAAAACAGAAAATTTGTGGACGGAAGAGTGACAGACGGACAGACAGACAGACAGACAGACAGACGGACGGACAGACAGAGTGATTACTATAGGGCACCCGCAAATCCTTGCGGGGCCCTAATTAGTGCAGATTAAGTGAATTATTGTGAATTCACATAAAAATTTTATTCTCTGAGCTCATATTACTAAAATCTAAGAAATAAATTGTATTCAAGATATTTGAATTGAAGTTAAGAGAATTTTCACGGCAGTTTTAAGGTTGCCAGCATATGGACAATTTGCCAGATTTGGCCTTTTTTAGTAATATTCAATGGATTTTTTAACCATTTTGACTTAAGATATATTTCTAAACATGTACCATTACATAAACTATACATTCTAAGGTTTTATAAGAATAGAAAAAAATAATGGGTAAATTAGCAGCTTTCTAGATATTATTGCATGAACATTGGCAATTTGCCAAAATTTTTCGCCATTTTTGACAACAGATATATTTGTAAACATGTATCATTAAATGAACAATATATTCTGAAGTTTTATAGAAATAATTGAAAAAAATAATGGGTAAATACACAGCTTCCTAAAAATTATTGCATGAACGCCCCCTCCATTTATCACAAATAACAGATCATTTCAGAACACATTTTACCAATTGAACAAATTGTTAGGTACGTGTGTATGAATACATGTCAAGTTTTTTAATTTTTAAAAAGTAATTAAATAGAACTTCTGCAATTAACTCAGTGACAACTAAATTAATATGTCAGTATACCAACACTCCTGCAGAATTGGGATATAAAAAGGGAAGAAACAGCTTCTTTTCATAATACTGCTTGTATAGAGAAGATATAAACATGACACTGGAATGTAAGCTCCAGTTAAAAACTGACATTTTTTGAATATACAAGAAATCAATTTAGAAATGAGCTCCTCTGAGATCACAATTTCCTTGAAGGTGATGTTCCAAAGAAGGGACACAGTGATATTGACATATCCTTCTGGACAGGAAAGATTTTTCTGTGTCAGCTTTCTCTTCATAGTTAAGGGCCATTGTGTGTCCGCTGGCCATTTCTATTACGGTTCATTGCCTTCTGTTCATGAAATAAAAAAAAAATACCATAAATTTTTTTTTGACAGTTTGAATAAAAACTTCCTAAAAGATAAATTTTAAATTCTTAAAATTTGAATCTTTAAATTTTTCTATATATAAAAGTTATACATTTTCAATCTCTTTACATTATTATCTCCCTTTATGCATAGTCAAAATGTTCTAGTTAACAATGAATCCATGTAACTTACACGACAGGTATCTGTCTGGTCTCCTAAAGGATCTGTAATCCCTGGAATCTTCATTGAGAAAATCTTGCAAGGGCTGCAATGATCAAATTATTTTTACAAAAAAAATTGAAAGCTTGGGTTAAAATCTTAAACATAATGCATATATTACATGTACCTGATATTTAAATGTTATCCTGAAATTTTTCTGAATCATAAGGAATGATTGATAAAGGAGGGAATTCAATGTTGTCATCAAGCAATTTTTTTCTTCAAATTACACATAGCTATTAAAGCTTTTCTGCAGTTTGGACAAATTGCTGGAGAGTAAAAATATATTTGACAACACTTAATTTTTCAAGTGGTAAATGAAATGTTATTATATCATGAATTACTTGTAATAATACTACATGTAATGTTGTATAATTTGTTCTTGAATGTGACTTTTTTCTTGTACAATGTCCTTGACATGTAAAGTATACAGCATCAAAATGAACCTATCTATACAAATCAATACCGTAAATCTAAATGAATGCAAGATTAATATGCCTGTAATATATAGCTGAAAAACATTAATGGTCAACAGAGTAAAATTTTGAGAGCAATGCATCTTATAATTAAAAAAGTCAATAAAGACTGCTTCATGACAATTAACTAATAAGAAAGTACTTCATGACAATTAACTAATAAGAAAATACATAATCATGGCTTTGTCGCATTCATACATCTTTATATAGATTATATTTTACCTACTTCACAATACATTACCTCACAGAGCAAATACCTTGTATCATGGTCCCAAAAAATCATTTCGAATAGTATGACAAGGTAAGATCTTGAACACTTTTCATTCACTTTTTTGGCTGTAAATCTGTGTGTCTGCATGCTCCATGTGCCGAGCTAAATTTCATAATTCTACACATATACTTTTGTGATCGATTCTTTGAAATATTCTATTACGGTCCTGTTATTGCTTAAAATTTAACCCACTATTCAGTTATCATTGTCAAAATCAAAGGTTAAATATTTCCATGGTATGATTTCTACAAATACTGTTTGTTAAAATAAGAATGGACAAAAACACTTCAAATATACTGAATTATATCGAAAATGAAATAATGGTAACAAAAACAGGCACATAAAGGTTCAGAGTAGTATATGATTCAATTTCATGTAATATGTGGAACTGTGCATCCACGTTTTCATGGTTTTGTTTGTTTCTATTATCTTATATTTTAAGATACAGTCAGTTACGGGCGGTACATGTGACACCTGAATAGATTATAAATAAAAATACTTACACGTTGCAATGGGGATCGGCCAGGGACTACCGCACCACTATTTCCCGATATCTATTTCAAAGACTTCTTGAAAGGTTCAGTTAAAATCCTTCGCCCCATACCACCTTGATTTCCTCATATTTTACTTTCTACAAGTAGCTAATTCTCATCATGTCCAGATTCACCCTTTGACTTCTCTTCAAAAATTTCATTCCGAATGTTTTTACAGATAATAAACTTCTTGGGTAAGATGTTGGCAAACGTCCATGATACTTTATTAACAGATATTCGGTTTTCATCAATTTCTGAGTCTCGTGAGGTAGAATTTTCCTGAACAACTTGTTTCAAAACAAGAAGAAAAATTGCAGATTTTAATGTCTGCCATCTACATTTTACACATTTCGTATTCTTCAATGCCGAAGAGTTCCAACAAGGGAAATAACTAGGATATAGAATAGTCACATTTAGACCAACTTCATGGTGTAATAAAATGTTTAGTTTTCATTTAGCCATACATGTTTTAAATGATGTTTGCAAAATAACATTTCTTGAATCTAAATTTCCCTTATAGGATTTTCACATCACTTACAAAGTTTTTATATATATTACGTCTGACAAGGGAAGTAACGATGACTAATTATTCCTTTGTTAAGCATCGGAAAATTATAAAATGTAAAAACTTTATGACATATGTTTTTTTTTAACATAGGTTTGTCTTGAAGCATATAAAAAATTTGCACAAAAAACAGCGTTGCCTAGTAATTTTTTCTTCATTTTAATGATAAATAGCAATATCCACTTTCATTTACACCTTGTAGCCCCGATTCCATGGCAACCAGGTAAACTACCATGCTTTCTTTCATGGAGTCAATCTTTTCATTCAAAGTTTCAGTGAGAAAAAAAAATGCTTAATCCAAGACATCACGAGGCCATGTCATTTTGATATTTCGGAAGAATAAACTAACTTGAATCAATTGCAAAACAGCTACACGAAAACAAGGTTACCATAAGTCAAAATTTAAAGATCAGAAATATTTGTAAAATATTGTAAGAATAGCAATGCTTGAAAATTACGGAAAACCAGAAGTCTCTGTCGAGACTGAAGCTCTACTGGTTTGTACTTGTAGCAAAGGAAGAGAAAAGTACTTAAGCAGTTGGGAATTGAAACTTTACAACAGCAATAAATAGAATAATGATCATTGAAAAGGTCTTCTTATGTTCTTAAGTGTTTACTACTTGTGTGCCAAGTTATATTGAAATCAGACCAAAACTGTAGGAGGAGTAGCATTTTGAAACAATTTCACAGAAATTTCTATTTTTAGTAACCACGGCAACACCGTTTATCAAAATTAAAAACCGATACACAGAATTATGTATCTTAGTGTAGTCTACTTGTGTGCCAAGTTATATTGAAATCAGACTAAAACTGTAGGAGGAGTAGCATTTTGAAAGAATTTCACAGAAATTTCTATTTTTAGTAACCACGGCAACATCAGTTCAGCGAAATCAAAAACCGATATACAGAATTATGTATCTTAGTGTAGTCTACTTGTGTGCCAAGTTATATTGAAATCAGACCAAAACTGTAAGAGGAGTAGCATTTTGAAAGAATTTCACAGAAATTTCTATTTTTAGTAACCATGGCAACACCGTTTATTGAAATCAAAAACTGATACACAGAATTATGTATCTTAGTGCAGTCTACTTGTGTGCCAAGTTATACTGAAATCAGACCAAAACTGTAGGAGGAGTAGCATTTTGAAACAATTTCACAGAAATTTCTATTTTTAGTTACCACGGCAACACCGTTTATCGAAATCAAAAACCGATACACAGAATTATGTATCTTAGTGTAGTCTACTTGTGTGCCAAGTTATATTGAAATCAGACCAAAACTGTAGGAGGAGTAGCATTTTGAAACAATTTTACAGAAATTTCTATTTTTAGTTACCACGGCAACACCGTTTATCGAAATCAAAAACCGATACACAGAATTATGTATCTTAGTGTAGTTTACTTGTGTGCAAAGTTATATTGAAATTAGACCAAAACTGTAGGAGGAGTAGCATTTTGAAAAATTGTTTACAGACAGACAGACAGACGGACGGACGCCGGACGCATTACTATCGCATAAGCTCTTCTGGTCTCTGACCAGTAGAGCTAAAAAACAGTATTGCAGATTAAAGTTTGTAAAACAGCACATTTAATCTCACCGAACGAAAAAGTACCAGCCGCAAATAAAAAATATATCACTGTTCTGAGATTTATCATGTTTATTCTGAAAAAAAAAATGTAAGTTATGAGACAGCATACAAAAAAAAATGTATTGAAAAAGCAAAATTTAAATTAAAAAACCCATATCTTTACTACAGACTAAAATATTATTCGATGCAATATGATTTCAACTAAAGAGAACGCAGTTATGATAAGGCTTTCCGAAGGCTTAAAATGTCTTAAAACATACATTTTATTTTAAGCTAGATTTTAATTTCAATATGTTATCCTTGTTTGAAATTGCAGTCAACTTGAGATAACAGTTTAATCAGGTATTATAATAAAGCATTTCTGTGATGTCAGATGACTGTGTTGATCACGTGAGGGACATTTTTGATATTCTTAAATGTTGCACAAAAATCGCATCGGCACAAGTGCATAACACAACTATTGTGCAAAGTTTGTTATATAGATCAATTCATCGTGATCCATGGTACTTAAAAAGTGCTGGGGGCAGGTTTAATTTTTTCTTCTTAAGAAAATAGTTTACGATAAATTAAAATTACCAACGTAAGAAGGGGTATTTTCCACTCATTATCGCGATTTATACAAAAGCGGATAAAATACATACGATCCCCCAGCAAAGTTCAGTTAGAAGACATACTTCTCTTTTAGATTCACGCAAAATATCTTCAATTTATCCTCGTCTTTCACTTGTGCCAGTCCAATATAAACACGATTCATAAATTCTAACTCTATATCTACGGAAGTGTAAGGGGAGCGTTTCAAATATAATATTTTGCTATTGCTTGAATATATGCATATCGGACAAGCAAAAGGAATAGATATATTTAAATATCAAATGTTAAACATTATAACAACACACACAAGCTTAAAAAACAAACCTTACATTTGAATTAAACAACAAGTCCCCAGAATAAATCTACATGCCGTGTAACAATTATGACACTTTCCCCGTCATGTCAGCTCAAGTATGCAGTGACTTGACGTCATATTCTATTATGACGTCATATCTAGGTAGTTCAGAGAAGTTACTTCAGTTTTAACAGTTTGATATTTTACGGGCAGCCTTATCCTAGCTGCGAACTGAGGACTCAAAAATGGTGATCACAACATTGTGCTTGGAAGTAATACTTAAAATGAAATATATAATAAGTCTTAGAGGTGTGTATTTAAGCATTTGAAAGTTATCTAAATTAAAACATCTAAACAAAACTTACCCTTTAGATATAAGAGAATAATATATCCTTAAAGAACTCAGTAATAAGTCCAGGTGTTTTTTATTCAGTTATCAAATCTGCATGTATGATGTTTGAATTAAATTATGAACGAGCTATATTTTAAAAAATGTCATGAACCACTGAATCTTGAGATGTTTCCCTATATTACCGATAAGACACCTCCCTTATTTAAGGGAACAATTTCACTTTATATAGATCAGTGTAAATTAAAGATACAATTGTTAACATAAAGCTTTAATATATATATATATATATATATATGAAAAGGGGAAGTTTTAAACGCTTATCATATTACAGCATGAATGTTAAAAGATGTTGGCAGAAAACAAACGGGGAAGTTTTAAGACTTTATACCGTTTTAAATGATCCACGTTCAAAGGATAAGGAGATTTTTCTGGTGAAAAACAAACCATATTCAACAATAAATGAGTCCTTAATTGTTTTAGTATTACAGTGTTTCTCTATAGTAACTATATTACCCTAGTGAATGCAGAACAGAGGAAACAATATGGTAAAATAGTTACTACAGAGAAATACTATATTGACCCTGCTCGCAGCGCCAATAAAGTGTTTCTCTATAGTGACTATATTAAAATCGTGATGGCAGAACAGAGAAAACACTATGGTAAAATAACACGATATTTACAAATGCCCGCAGTATACTATGTGATTGTTTCCATGGGAAAAGGGTCCTTATGGCAATTTTTATACAATTTGAGATTTTCATGGATTTTGAAAGAGCTAGGTTTGAAATTGCCACATCTGAATTTTTATGACGCTACATCAATTATTAGTAGTTTTTTCTTCATTTATATCAATATAAATAAGTAAATTTTGACATGACGTTATTTTAGCACAAACGTCAAAAAATTAACCGTGAAAGTGACTCTTTTTGTATTGTTATGTATGTACACATAATTGTCTCTTCTCAGAATGAAGTCACTCAATACATGTTTAAATAATTTTAATGAGTCTGCAAAAGGTGCAGGATAATACATGCCCTGTATATCTCTAATATGGTAATTACCTTTAAGAAATAAAAGAAGTCCACCTCCCATTGGAAGTAACCTGAACCAGAATAATTCAAAACACAATGTTTTGTGTTGTATTTCATGTATCACTCAAAGTTAACATTTAACAAGATGTCTCTACTATTAGAGCAAAACTCATTTAGTACAATCACGGATATAGTAAACTCACAGATATAGCGAATTTATTTTGGATCCCCAGCTATATATATTTAACGAATTTCTTATATTGCTATGATGAATTATTATGCTTCCTGTCAGTTTGTCTCTATATAATCCATACCCTACTATTCTCGCATAGTGGTCTAAGGATTTATATAGCGTAAGCATACTATGCCGAAATAGTGCAAGGCTTCCATTTCTGAGGAAAATCCGACCACGCCCATACCGGGGAGCGAACTCACGACCCCGAGATTCTCAGTCCGACCATAGACCTAAAGCGAAGGGATCGCCGACTCCTATGACGTCACAATAGATATCACTATACGATCTCCCTCCGATTGCAGCGCCCTCACCAGGATGTATAGAAAACATCCGGCAGTACAAAGATTACGTTATTTACATCTACATTGTCGAGATATTTTAGCATGGAATGAATTAAACTTTTGCCGAATGTACAAAATTCTTTTTACTAATACACTAAAGAGTTGTTTGAGCAGCTTTTGAGGTATTTATCTTGTTTTTAATGTGTTAAAAAAGCTATATAGTTTGAGTATTTAACATGACAGATGATGACCATGATCACAGAGAAGCTGTCAAAATGTATGCGAGGTTGCTCAAGATGCTGCTTGATGAAAAAAAAATCATATATAAGAAACAGATAGGCCTATTGATACGTGAATTTTTAAAAGAGGAAACATCTTATGCTTAATAGCAGTGGTTGACAACGCTGATATCGCAGCCCCCTATGCATGATTATGGTGCAGTAACACAAGTAATGAGTACTAATAGGAGTATTCTTTGGCAAGCCTATAGCCACCCCATTTTTTTTTATTATAATGTAGGCAAGAAGTTCGATCCTACCACACCCCCCACCCACCCACCCCCGACAGGATTTTCGAGTTTGTACGAAATGGGCATATTTTAATCTTTTTTTAGCTTGTCAAACCTTTTTAGGGTTTGAAATTTACCGTAGGGCTAAAAGGGGTAAAGTTGTTCCCATTTATATATGATTCTTTTAATATAAAAAAGAACATTTTCCCTAAAGTCCTACCTAACAAGGTATAGGGAGTATAATTTCATAAAAAGAAAAAAAGGATAAGATTTACCAGTGCCTGTGTGTTTTGAGCTACAGTAAGTTATTAAAACTTCTATTTAAGCAGTTCATTAACTAAAGATCAAACAGTTTGATCATAGTGGCAGTAGATCTTGCATATATAAAATAATGAAAGAAAAAGTGAGCTAGCTCACATACCCCACGCTCTCCCAAAACTTGACGGTGAAACACATAATGAAAGGCACAGCTAGTGCACTTTAAATACATAGTATAGATCAAAAAGGGCAATAATTGCAAAAAAATCTTCACTTCAAAATGTCTTGCATATGAGGACATTTAAATGTGGAATGAAGTTTCTAGATAAATAATGGAATCAAAATTTCTTGGCATTATACAAATCCAAACATTAATTTGAAGTGGTTGGGGGGGGGGGGGGGGGGGGTTGAGAAATTTTCTTGAATGATAGGCAAACTCTTAATGGAATATGTCCTAAATATCTGCATAGGTTGTAGAAACTATGTACAACAGTTTAAGAGGAGTGGTGCTGACAAACTGTTCATCTGCATATTCAAAATATGGCCAAAAAGTCTAAGTTGGATAGTGTGGAAATTCCCGGAAAAATAAAGGAATCGGAATTTCCTGGTAATATGCACATCTACATATTGTGTCCTAAATATCTGCAAAGTTTAACGAAATTCTGTGCAGTGGTTTATGAGGAGTTGCGCTGACAAACTGTTCATCTCTATATAAAAGGTATGGCCAAAAACCTAAGTTTTTAGTGCGGAAAGTCCCGGAAAAAATAAAGGAATCGGAATTTCCTGGTAATATGCACATCTACATATTGTGTCCTACATATCTGCAAAGTTTAACGAAATTCTGTGCAGAGGTTTATGAGGAGTTGCGCTGACAAACTTTTCATCTCTGTGTAAAAGGTATGGCCAAAAACCTAAGTATTTAGTGCGGAAAGTCACGGAAAAAATAATGGAATCGGAATTTCCTGGTAATATGCACATCTACACATTGTGTCCTAAATACCTGCAAAGTTTGAGGAAATTCTGTGCAGCGGTTTATGAGCAGTTGTGCTGACAAACTGTTCATCTCTATATTCAAGGTATGGCCAAATGCCTAAGTTAAAAAGTGCGGAAATTCCCGGAAAAAATAATGGAATCGGAATTTCCTGGTAATATGCACATCTACACATTGTGTCCTAAATATCTGCAAAGTTTGACGAAATTCTGTGGAGCGGTTTATGAGGAGTTGCGCTGACAATCTGTTCATCTCTATATTCAAGGTATGGCCAAATGCCTAAGTTAAAAAGTGCGGAAATTCCCGGAAAAAATAATGGAATCGGAATTTCCTGCTCATATGCACATTTACACATTGTGTCCTAAATACCTACAAAGTTTGACTAAATTCTGTGCAGCGGTTTATGAGGAGTTGCGCTGACAAAAAAAGAGGACTGACTGACTGACGGACTGACTGACTGACTGACTGACGGACGGGTCAAAAACATTATACCTCCCGCAACTAGTTGCGTGGGGTATAATTACTTACTAGTGTTTGTTCTTCAATACTGCTGATAAGATTGAACATGATGCTCAGCTATTATGATTTTGTTTTTTGCAGTTGTGATTGATTACATTGAAAATAAATATTTTAAAAAGACATTAAATATGCCATACATGTATATCTAAAACAGTGCTCACCAATATAAGCTCACTATAGAAAAGGTAAAGTCTAAAATTAAATATAACAATGATTTTAATAATATTTCATTACAGTCACATTAAATTATTTGATATTGATGCAGTTTGTCTTTGAGTTATGATATACAAAAGTTAATTATAATCACATTCTGGATATACATAGTATACACATGTAGTTGAAAAAATTGGAGTTCTAAACATGATAATTAAATCATTGAAATCTAGTCATGTGCAACTCAGACGTGCATACATGGGACACACCACTTGGCTCTTTTGTTGATTTAATCCTGTGCAGGTTTGTGACCAATCTTTGTTCTTTCACATTGAACTCATCATACCAGGTGGTACATGGCATGACCATGTTCTAAAATATTTTCCATACAGTTTGATGTGCAAGGCAGACCCGCAGACAGGCTATCTACAAAACCTGTGGGGAAAAATGAAAAAAAAAATCTCTTAGAAAATCTTTTCAACACTGACAATGTTGTAATCCTGAATTAACACGATTACATAAATTACATACATTGTAAATCCAACTTATTAAAAATACATAATTATGTAGATCATTCACGGGAACATCTAGTCTCAATTTATTAAGTTGTTGATCTAAAACTTGTAAAGGGCACAGGTGCTTGAGGACAGGACCCCCCCCCCCAATATAGACCCCCGGGCCTGTTAGACTTTTTCACATAAATATAGACCCCAGGGCCTGTTAGACTTTTTCACATAAATTATATATGGATGACACATTTGTGATATAATCCTATCCATTCAGGAAATTTGATTAAACTAACTTCTATAAAAATTTTACCCCACTCTCGCTGATTTTTATATAGAGTGTAAAGTAGATTCTAAAGAACGTTTGCTTTAGGTAATTTTTCTAATGTTTGGTATAGATCTTATTACAAATAAGTCAATGAAAGATTATTTATGAGAAAAAAGCCCAGGGGTCTATATAGAAAAAGGGGGAGGGGGGTCCCGTCTTCAAGCACTTATGGTAAACGGCACTTCACAATGTATTTATTATTTATATTAATTCAGAAAAGATCTGAAATTGGTCGTTGTTCAAATATTGGTAGATAAATTGTGTCCTTATTTTGTAAAATAATTAAGAAGATAAACATGTACTACCGTAAAATATAATCGACAGCATTCAAGAGATGTCACGTCGTAGTCAGCTGATGTCTGCAGTTAAAACGTTTCCATCGACTCCATAGCGTAAAGTTATAACTTCCGAAGTAGTAAATCGAGATCATTTCGTCGAAGAAAGCTTAGATAAGTGATTGATTTTTTCTAATTTATTGTTATTTCCTTAAAGAATGCAGAAATCCGTGATGCGACAACATTGATTTCATTACAGGAAGTCTGTTTCTATACATCCCGGTGAGGGCGCTGCAATCACAAGAAGATAGTGATTGTGGCGTCATAAGTCGGCAGTCCCTTCGATTTAGGTTTATGGTCCGACGTGCTACCGGCTTCGGGGCCACCAACCCTGATATTTTCTCAGATCTGAGATTTCGCAGAAAATCAGAGATTTTCTAACCAAACTGTGCCACCAAATAAATATTTTTCAAACTCACACTATTCTTTTGAGTTTTTTTCTTATATCTTACATTTTTTAAAAGCGCGTGCCACCAACGTTTTTTCCGACTCTGGTGAGAGAAAAATCAGAGTTTTCTCTGAAAATCTTGAGTTTGGTAAACAGTAACCTCAAATAAAAAACTCGCGTGAAATCACTCACCAAAATGGCTGGAAGTTTTGTAAGAAGGCGTCTGCAGCGTCGTCGGCGAAGAGCCATACGTCTGCCAAGGAGGATCTTGGATCGATCAAATCCACTGGAAGGTTTAAGCGATGGCGAGATATTTAAAAGATATAGGTTTTTTCCTGCAACTATCTTTTTCATTGTCGATATCTTAAAAGATAACCTTGCGTTCCCGAATCTCCGAAACAATCCAATGACACCCCTTCATCAAGTCTTGGTCTCGTTGCGATTTTTCGCGACAGGGTCCTTCTACCTGACAACTGGAGACACTTTGAATGTTTCGAAAAGTGCAGCTGGTAGGGCGATAAGGCAAGTCACTGACCTTCTGTGCCAACTTACAGGGCGTTTCATAAGCCTTCCCCGTGGAGAGGAGCTGCGAAATATCAAGGCAGCATTCCATAAGATTGCCGGTGAGAAATTTTGTCTGCACATGACCATGACCTTCACTTATTCTGTAGCTTGAGCCCGATCATTAACGCATTTCACCACATAATAGTAAATTAAAACATAAAGTAAAATATAACACAAATGTATCATGCAGTCTATTCACACGAAGTTCTCCATTTGTACCTAAAGCATGCACGTTTTACAAGCACAGAAAGGTAACCGTATATCAATCGTAAACAGTGCACTAGTACTATTACATGTACCATAATAAATTAATCGTCATATAAAGCGCCTCAGTACATACCGAAAAATGGGATTTAATGGGAACGCTTGAACTTAATCTGCCTTAGTAGTAAAATGACGTTTTGTTACAAGACATGTATAATTTATGAAGACAAATTAAAAACATATACTTTACACAAAGCACCCTAATGCCAAATGAGCTTAAAAGTGGTGCATGCCCCCGTAGTGACATGCATTATTAAAATTTTATCAAGCCATAATCAATGTCATTATTAGGGATGTGCGATTCTATCGATATACCGGTATATCGCGATTTTTTGTTGCGTGATACATATCGTGATACAGAGACCTAAATACCGGTCTTTAGGTACATATTATAAACTCCAGAAATTATTCATTTATTTGTTCAATCTTTCAAATTACAATAACAAAAAGTATGAAAAATGTTGTAAAAAGTGAAAAGAACGGCATCTTACCGTCCAAACATTATTGATTTTATATTACATAAAAATTTTAAGAAAGTAAAATTTGTTTTTCTAGCATAAATTTTTTAGAAAAATAATGACTTTTCATAAAAAAAATGTAAACACTGCTTTTGAAAATATCATGATATTATCGTGATATTGTGGGAAAAAATCGTGATATATTGCGATACGAAATTTTTGGCGATACCCATCCCTAGTCATTATTTTGATGAAAAATTAGATCAAGGCTTTATATCATTAAAAACAAAGTGGTTTCATTCTGTTGAATTACATTGTTTAATTGTGGGGGCTTTAAAAGCAGGGGAAAAAAGGGGGAGGGACTTTATGCCTTAGTCAAAGGGGCGTATTATGGGGCAAATACGGCATTAAAGATTTTTCTCATCTTCATACACAACTTCACAAATTATTTCATTCTATATACATATATTAACATCATGATAAAATTAATATGGCTTGATTAAAAATTACGAAGATGAAAATGCATACTTTTATTCATTACACATGTTATATACCATATATTCTGGATTTCATTTTCTTGACTTTTTAAAAAAAAAATTATTTGCAATTAAGAGAAATTTGTCATAAAAATGTAAACAAAAAAAATCATGGTTTTCGAAGAACCTTTCTCAGTTAAAACTTTGTACTCTGTCTCCTTTTCTTTGAGGATTTTTAAGATCAAAGGACAGGATATTTATATCCAAACCCTTACATGTACCTCTTTTCTCAGGATTTCCAAGTGTTGTGGGGTGTGTTGACGGGACAATGGTCAAGATAATAGCACCAAAAGTGAACGAGGCTGATTACATATGTCGCAAAGGTTATTATGCCATCAATGTGCAGGTACTTTGAAATTTCAAAACTGAATTTCAAAAGATTGATTGCACTTACATGTAGTGTACAAAAAGTGGCCCCCGGTTAATTGCGCAAAAATAATATATAGAAAGTAACCCAAATAGATAAATAAAGCTATTCTTCTAGGTCTTAATTGCAACTTTGCAAAATTACAGGAAAAGTAAGTAAAAAAATAAAGAACGAGGCTGTGTTTTATAAGAGGGGTCACTGTAATTCATGAATTTCCATTGTAATTCAAAGTAAATTAGCATTTTATTAATTTTGTATTAATTTTGATCCGGGTCAATTTAATTTTGATCAGGTTTCGTCCAAACATTAAAAAAATTAATTTCTCTAAAATTTCTCCATTTCGTTTCAATTTCTTTTAAAAATTGGATTTTATGGTGATTTTAACCATAGGTTTAAAAAAATATTCACAAATAATGTGTTTTATTTTCATTAATATTTTTTTATAATAAAAATTCAAAAAGTCTAACCAGCCTTTCTTTACATATTTTATTAGATATTAATATGATACATTCATTTACAGCAAACTGTTAAAGCCATATATGGCGTATGTACAATGAAAATTATTACGCTAAAATTACAGAGAATATAAAATCGTATTTTTAGATGAAACGAGGTATTCTCCGTGTTCAGAATTATATGAAAAGTTTTAATTTAAATGTATTAACTATATTTATTTCCTTAATTTTGTATTTTTCAAATATATTTTTTTGATCAGTTACGCCATATATGGCTTTAACTCGAAAACATCTTAGTTGGATATAATTATTTTTTTTTCATTTTATTTGAAAAAATACCCAAAAAATTCATATAAAATAGCTAAATAGCTTAAGAGCTAGTATCGACCTTTCAATGCTAAATCCCTTGTTTTAAAAGGATGACTCAAAGATCTATGAAATAAAAAGTTGGTGTGTTATTCCACCTTAATGTGACACAATTAAAACCCAACTCGGACAGGCGCAACATTCCGGAATTTACACCCACTAGAGGGCCTACTTAATTACCTTAATTAAAACTAAAGCGCCGTTTTCAATGAAAATTTTTGCAAGTAATGTATCACACTGATAACAAAATATCGGTTAGGTGTAAAATTATTAAGATTTGAGTTAATTAGATAAAGTTAGAGGGGTTCAAAAAAGGGACCACGGCACCATGCTCAAGTGGAATCATTCTTTTCTTCAAAATATTCTATAAAATCGACTTCTTTCGCCACAGTGAATTCTTAGTAACACTTTCTCTCTCTCTCTTTCGAAAGGTTTATGTCTTCACATATATAAAATGATTTCAAAATATTTAAAATAGAAATTAAAAACATGCATTGGCTCCCAAAAATAAATCAGACTAAAATATGATTCCATGTTTAAATTGTACTTAAAAATTTCACCATTTCATACAGATGATGTGTGATGCTCGATTTAAAATCAGGGACGTGGTTGCTAAGTGGCCTGGTAGCGTCCATGATTCCAGAATTTTCCGGGAATCACACCTCTGCAGAGTTATGGAGGAAGGTAATTAGGCCAATAAAAATGAATTTTTTGGTTCTCAGATCCCCCCTCATCTCTTACAAGTGTATCTCATTGAACCTCTCTATTGCTAAATTAATAAAATAAAAAAAAAAAGAAATAAACTGCCTCACCATTTTTTGAGGTTTTGTACAATTTAAAATGCCTCCCTCCCTCAACATATTTCTTTAAAAAAAAAAAGGCTTGAGAACCAAGGAATTAAATTTGCATGGCCTTATGAAATGGGAATCAAATTATTACTGGATATTTCCAATCTGTATCCTTATATAATGGTTTGCTGAAGAATTTCTTTAATTTAATTTTAAGGACAGCTGCAAGGAGTGCTGTTGGGGGACTCAGGATATGGGTTAAAACCATATTTATTAACGCCATACTTAGCTACAGAGACATCAGCCACACAAAAGTTTAATGCAGCTCATAGCAGAACCAGGTTGGTACAATGATATACTCCCACCCCCCCTTTTTTTTTTAAATTGAGCATGCATTCAAATATTTGTATCATCACATTCACATCATATCCATTTTTTCAATGCACAGAGTGACAATAGAACAGGCCTTTGGAGTCTTAAAGAAAAGATTCAACGCCCTGCATTCAGGCCTGAGAACCTGCCCAGAGAGGGCTTGCCGGGTGATCACTGCATGTGCCGTCCTCCATAACATCGGCCTGGATAGGGGAGACATATTAAGAGATGTCCCCGAGATCACTGCAATAAATGAAGCCTGTGAAGTGCCCCTTCCAGAGGATGTCCAGGGGTGCGTTTTACAAAAGAACTTACGACTGAGACCAAAAACTTCTGATTGTTGGATTATTTTGATAAATTAATATTTCTCTTTGAAATTTTTTGTATAAACATATCAGACCATATTCCTTTTAAGAAGTTTAAAATAATTTTCGATAAAAGTTTATTAAAAAGTTATTCGAAGAATTAAATTTGGTCTTTGTAAAACGGGCCATTTTGGCCCCAGGGTCATGATTTGAACACAGTGAGGGATCACATTAAAGACGCATATTTCAGGTATAAAATACACATCAAATTCTTTCATTCTGAGTGTCCAGTCCATGAAATTTCATACTTTGAACACTGTAGCATTATATAAATATAAAGACACCATTGTTTGTTCTATTAATACATTTATTTACTTCTTACATATATACCATTAACATCTAATTTTAAAACTTAGTTTACAATTAAATAAAAGGTCCTTGGGTCACAATGCTCACCTGAGTTACCTTGACTTCTCCATCAAAAGATCTTTATTAGATTTTTCTCCCCCTTCATTTATATGAAAATATTTAGCTCCATATTGTCAAAGTACCAGTATCGTAGGGTCAGGATATAATTTGAGTCCACAAATCAAGACTAGTGCTTCAAACAAGACCGTGAAAATCCAGGTCGTGTCACAGAAGTTGCTTGCACGAAAAAGATCCTTCACTGCTCAGTGGTACTATGTCCAGTATAAATCTAAATTTGCAGTTATCCACTGACTAAAATTATTGAAAGAAATATTAAGCAACAAACAAACAAAAAAGCTATTGTGGTTTCACCCTATCATGGAGACTATGATTTGAACAGACTTGAATCTGTACTGCTTGAGGGTGCTTTCACAATAACTTCATATAAGATTCTTGAATTTCTTTAAGATTACTTTAATTTTTTCCACTGGATCTTGTGAGCAAGTCCAAATAGATAAAGGGTTAGATGGTCATTGGCCAAAAAGTGATCAGAAAAGCATATACCGTATAGTAGGTTTTCTTGTCGGGTGTAAAATTTGGCGTTTTGTCTACTCAAAGGTATGCCAATAATTTTGGCGTAATTTATTCAACCTTTTGAAAATCGACACTAATAAGAGTACTGACTATTTTAAAGATTGAAATTTTAGCGGACTATCATCAAAACGCCAAAATAAGCCAAAATTAGCACCCCACTAAAATAACCCGCTATACGGTATGTGTACATGTAAGTATTTTTACAATGTACATAAAAAAGTGTACATGTATATTATACAAAGAAACATCATTTAGTTCCCCTCAGTGTTTGGTGTAAAAGTTTACAAACTGCAAAATATTTTTCATGAAAAATGCCATAAATTACACCTATGTTTTGATATTAATCCATACATGTGGATACATATGCATATCCTTTATAACCAAGCTTCATTTGATACATGGTACTGAAAATGAAGAATTTTTTTTACATATCAAATGACTTTCACATTCTAAAGAGATCTTTTATGTTGTCATGACAAATATATAATTTTTTTAACTGGATCCTTTGCAAAATACCTGTAATATTTCAATTGAATCTATTAAAAATTTAAGTTTTGGTTGAATTTTGAGTTGTTCCTGTATTACCACAAGGCAAGGAGCATAACAGACAAGAGGCCCATGGGCCACATCGCTCACCTGAGCACAGTAGGTTGAGAGAAAAAAAAAAAAGCAGAAATCAATTTATTATTGAAAAGTTTAAACCCAAAAGAGGTTCCAACAAATTCCTAAAGGGGAGAGGGTATGATTTGAACCAACTTGAATCAACACTAACAAAGGATGCTTGCATATAAATATGATCATTCATGCCTTTGCTATTCTTGAGAGGAAGATTTTTAAATAATTTCCCTATATATTTCTTTGTAAAACTTTGATCGGCCATAGTGGCCCCGCCCTACCCCCTGGGGGTCATGATTTGAACAAACTTGAATCTACACTACCTGAGGATACTTTCCTATTAGTTTCAAGTTTCCTGGCACAGTGGTTCTTGAGAAGATTTTTAAAACATACCACCAAATTTTCACTATTTCTGAATTATCTCCCCTTGAATAAGGGCGTGGCCCTTCATTTGAACAAAATTGAATCCCCTTTACCTAAGGATACTTTGTGGCAAGTTTGGTTGAACTTGGCCCAGTGGTTCTTGAGAAGAAGATAAAAATGTAAAAAGTTTACAATGACGACAGACGACGGAAAAATACAAAGAGATTTGATTTATAAGTTATTAATGTCATGACTGTATGCCAACATGGAAATTGTAAAGAAAGTGCATTGAATTAAATTATTATGGAGTGATGATGAAAAGAGTTGGTTATAACTGTTTCCAAATTCCAAATAGCCCTTGCCAAGGGAAATAACTCTTGTAAATGTGAAAGTGTATCTATAAAAGGATATTAAAAATTAAACTTCATGTACTGGGAGTATCTGAGCCACCACCTCAGGATGCTCATTAACGAACATTTGAACTTTTAAGTTGTAATACGATTTCTTTATTTCCAGGACTTCTTTCTCTAACTTGATCTTTTGAATTTCTTCTCTCATCTTCTCATGCTCTAATGTCATAGTTTTTTCTTCAAGGTACTGAGTGGTGGTCTTTCTTTTCTTGGAGGATGGTTTACTTCTATCTGCAAAATTCCAGGAAACTTAAAAAGTATAAAACAGATCACACGTTCCCGGAAAATCAAATCATCATGTGTTATTCTATCACAACTGAAATAATCGGAATGAATAAACTTGTACACATTATCTTTTTGTGATCTTAATTTTAAGGGGGAAATTATTTTCCTTCACAGAGAAATTTGAAAATGTTGCTATAAAAATGATATATGGGATTTCACAGTATATTCTATTTGTTGTTTGTTTTTTTATTCATTTGTAAAAGCTAGATGTTTCTTTTAATTACTGTAAAACTATTGCTTATACATGCAAGAATAAATAATCGTAATGCTATTGTGATGTTAAGAGTTAATTGCTTTCTAAGTCGAAATGATCAAAGACATTTATAGACCTGCATCCATAAAAATTTTGGGTAAAAAAATTGTGGGGTGCAACGTGAAGACCGGTCCTTCAGATGAGACCGTATAAATAGTTTTCATATCACACACAGTTGTGACGTCACAATGGGTTTTGCGTTAGAGGTATGAAGTAAAATGAAGTGAAGTCCTATATAAAAACAGTGTTGAAACATTATTTGTGGTGTAAAAAACATGGGATAAAAAGAACCTCACATGATTTGTAGTTAGATATGATTTTTATCCAACTCGTTTTGTGTTTTTATCCCCTCACCAAGGCTTGAGGATAAAAACCGCACAGCTCGTTGGATAAAAATCATGCATATTCAACTACAGATCATGTAAGATCCAATATCCTATAATTTTACCTTCTGATTCCTCTTTCTTTTTCAAAATTGATGGTGGACCACACACTTCTGATGCTGGATCTGTTTTGAAAAAATATTGAAAATTAATTTTTTTTAATTCATTAAACTAAACAACTTTTCGTAGTTAATTTAAGATTATAGTCTTATACCATATATTCATTATTATGTAGTTGTTGAGTGTGGTTAAGAGCAACAGTTGATTTGTCAGACCGGCCTGCAAACTGTTGCCCATGTCTGACAGATCAACTGCCTTATATTTACATTTGCATTATATCTTTCTTAGATGAACCTACTGAAGAGAAAATATGTTCAATTCTGTGTGAATATTATTTGGGGATCAGAGGTCATAGTGCGACCGAATCACTGAGAGAGGTGATATTTTGTCTACATATTTCTGTCACAGTGCAACTTGTTTTGGAATATTTCTCAGTTAATAACGATAAAAAAGATAAAATAATAAATAATATGGATATTTTTCAATCACAAGATATACAATATTCTTTTTTTCGGTGTGAATAAGGTTTTGAATGCTCTAATTAGCCAAAAACCGCAATTACCTTTTAAACCAGAAATCTATTAAAAAACCAGGCGATACCGACACTTTTGACTTCAAATATTTTAAGAACTTGTGAAATATAGTTAGATTATTCTCAGCAGTGATCATAACTGTTTTGTTATATTTATGTAATAAAACCTTTAAATCATTCTTGTATACATGTATTTCACTCAGGATTTGTTTTTCTTTCCTAGCAATTCCATAATGGAATATAAACAGTAAGAATTCATGCAATTAGCAACCTGCTGTATCAATTCCTCCAGCTATTCCTTCAAGGGATGTACTTCCCTCCAAACAATCAAGAATGCACTGCTCAGCAACTGAAGGTGAAGGGGGCTTTGGGCCACCTCCTGTCTTTGGTCTTTTCATCTCTGATAGTTTTCCCTTTGCTGATTAAAAAAAAAATCCTTGTTTATGAAAAATGGAAAAAACATTGCTGACTGCATACATAACTACATGTACTATACAATCTCAGGTTACTGTAATAACCAGAAGACTCTGACGAGACTGTAGCTTTACTGGTTTATACTTTTAAAAAACAGAAGAGAAAATTGAGTTAAGATGTCCTCAACAGATTAACTGAAGCGAAAGAAATAGTTAGAATTTTTGCTATCTGTGTCTTTGAAAACATTATGTTACAATTGCCGGAGCTTTACATCAAACGAACCTCCGACTGTTTGAGAGTTAATATAAGGACCAATGAATCGTAAAAATTAACTCTTTCTACGGTGGCAGTACAAAACATGCAAGGCAAGGCTACATACTTGTAGATTCATTGTTGGGCCAAAATAAAATTATGTTTTGTTTGAAATTGCCTCCCGCCTCTTTGAAATTCCCCCTTCTGAAAAAAAATTATTGACCAAAAGTAGAAGGATTTTTTTTTTATCTAATCAATTTATTTTCCATTCCATGTATCACATGCACCAAACAAAACACTGAAATGAAGTGTCAGATCTATGTAAAATTAGGTTTTTCTGTTGATGGTAGATACTTTTTTAAGCCAGAAAATGTATTTACTGTTTACTGAGATTTTTTTTTATAAAAAATTTAAAATTTATCTTCAATTTAAAAAAAAAATTTCCATCCCTCCCTCCTGTGTCTGAAACCCTTCAGGCGGCAATTCCAAACAAAATTTTTTTAAGGATGGCCTTGTTTCAACCAAATTATCGCTCTTTATCAATCACAAAATCTCCATATCTTGGAAAAATAATCATTAATCAGGTATACAAATGTTTTTCCACCTATAATCTGAAATAATCAGATAATAGGAGGGAAATCATTTGGATGTCTGATTAACTTTCTAATATTTGATGAACACTTATATTACTCAATGTTTACATTTGTTATGCTTTTCTACTATGCCAAGATATTAACATTTTAATTACCTCTCTGCTTCAAGTTGCTATATTGTTTACTAGCCTCACCACCAGTTCTCTGCATTCCAGCGCCACTGACTCTAAAGTATAAAAAATAATCATTAATCAGGTAACATAAGAAAACATCAGAACACAATTAGTCAAATGTGGTTCTTTCTGAGTGCACTTTGAGATGAATGCTATCACATTTTTAATTATACTGAATAATTAACAACGTTAAAAAATTAAAAAATAATACGATAATAGTAATTTATCTATCACAAGGAACATTAGTTGTTTTGGCCTGGTGGGGGTTGCAGAATTATTGAATGTTTATAATAAACCAAGTAAAAGTGATCTTGAACCCCTTGAAAACACTGAACGGCCCCACCAAGGATCTGTGCTAAGTTGGGTCACGATATTGCTATACAAGTTGTTGAAGTACAGGGTGTCCAATGCACTGTGAATTCACCCTATAGTATATGGCTTAATCAACAGTTAACCTTGGCTATACCTTTTGAACCCATACAATAACCCCTAAACTTTTAGAACTTTGATTGCAATTGCGCAGAAAAAGACATTTCTTCTTGTTTTTCAAAAGTTGAAAATGATCACTGCATCAAAATGAGATTTTCTGCACACCATGAGAATTTTTTTTCTAGAAATTAATTGATTTGGTAGCTAAATAAAGTTACCCCAGGTAGGTAAATAAAGCTATGTAGTTAAATCAAGCTACGTAGCTAAATCAAGCTACGTACTCGTTGCTAAATGAGTAAATCTAGTGATTCATTGTACCAGACCTGATCAAGAGATATCGAACAGCATGTTACCGAAAGCAGAACTGATAGGCCTAACAATGTGCAAGAAATATAAAAGAAAGAAGTAAATTATGAAGGTATACAAGACTTAAATATATATAATGAAGTAATGGACTTATCGTATGTTTCAATTAATTTCTCGTATAACCGCCAAACAGGCGTCATCAAGCAGCCATCGTGTGATCATGTGATCGCAAAATAAAAAAATAAACAATGCGGAACTTTCCGGAGAACATACCCATTCACAGCCTCTGCAATCTCCGCCCATGTGGAGTCTTTGGCTGCTTTGCCACCCCCCGGGCCTTTAAATTTCCCGAACAAAACCGTCTCTCTTTTATGAACCTCCTCTACCAACACCTTCTTTTCTAACTCGGTCCAATTAGGTTTTTTAGGGCCCCGCAAGGATTTGCGGGTGCCCTATAGTAATCACTCTGTCTGTCCGTCTGTCCCTCTTCCGTCCACAAATTTTCTGTTTTTTTCTAATAACTTTTTTTATGGTTGCCCAATCCAGTTCAAATTTGGTATGGTAGTTCAGTAGGCAGAAATACATATTTTGATGCCAAGTTTGGTTCTCAATGTCTTCTGGTTTGGAGCTGGGGTGGTGAGGTAGATTCCTTAACTATGCATAAGAATGAATGGGCAACTTTTTTAATGGTTGCCCAATCAAGTACAAATTTGGTATGGTAGTTCAGTAGGCAAAAATACATATTTTGATGCTAAGTTTGGTTCTCTATGTCCCCTGGTTTGGAGCTGGGGTGGTGGGGTAGATTCCTTAACTTTAGAATGCATTGGCAAAGAGAGATAACTGCTGAATATGTACACATTGTAAAATGAATGCTGGCTATGAGTCCATAGGGATTAATTAGCATTCCTCCTGAAGAAAATCCAGAGCATTATCTTTATCTGTCACATTGAGATGAATTACCACCTCTGTCTGCAAATGAAGTTTGTTTTGAAGTTTAGTCAATTTGGAATGCTTTGAACACTGTGAAATGTGGATTTAGATATAAATTTTTATAATTTATTTTTGTTTAATAGTTATAATTTCATTAAAGACAAGAAATAGATTAAAGACAATTTTTTGATTTACTTTTTTCACTTTACGTTAATTAATTTTTAAGGTAGTTTTATAAAAACCTCATTTTATCATTAATACTGAAAATTTTCTTATTGTTACTTTAGAAGAAAATGATGAGAGAGGTACAATTAATCCTTTGGGATCAATTATCTAGCCTGCTGCAGAAAATTTAGTAGGCTTTTCTTTATCTTTAAGATTAATGAAAACCTTTGTCTGCAACTGCTGTTTATTGAAGTTAAGGTCAAGCCTTCATGATATTTTCATTTATTGAAGGCTGGCATTCTATATAACACAAGCTTCATAATTGTTTAATACATTCAATGTTAAGTTGTTCTTTGCTGCCTAATGTAAATACAAGGATATTATTTTCAGGTTTTTGAATATTCAGGAATTATCTTGAAATTTTAAGAATACAGTTGCTGTTGCTTATTCTTCGTACATTTTTTAATCATTCCATAAGCTGCACCCTTTTAATTCTACCCCATGGCGGGGCGCCCTTGCTGGCTGGTCAGTTTTCTAGTTTTTAAATAAATTTCCAGAACTAGCCGAACAATACACGTTGTCTGCAGAATTAGCAAGAGCCATCGCCAAATCTGCATCTGTAGCCATTATAGGGTGACAGGGTGACAGACGGCTATTTACATGTGACGTATGTGACGTCATTGATTGCATTGAAATACATGCGCAATGTAAATTTACACGTTTTCAACAAAAAATGTAAATATTTTGAAAGTGAAAGTAGAGTTCTTACCTGAATCAGCTGTTTTGTACATCATTGCGGGAAAAAACACGCTCGTAACTATGTAAATAAATCTGAATTTTTTTCTCTAATCTCAGCTAACGTGAGACCAATTTCAGAAATGTTGGTGGCACGGCATTTTAGGAAAATTGCAGGTGAGGCAGAATCCCAAGATTTGAGGGTGAGTTTTGAGGTGAGATTTTTATAGGTTGGTGGCCCCGAAGCCCGATTACGCCACAGAAGCAGTTATCTATAATATTGTAGTATTAATATATATAAACTTAGTTTCAAATATTTTACACTTAAGATTAAAATGAACAAAATAATTCTGATAAAATAATTTCTTGCAGCCTCCCTTCCTTCACTCAAATAATATTCTCTAAAACTATCTGTAGATTATACCTAAAGCATGGAACGTTCAAAATTAAAGGAAAAGATTATGACGTACATGTTGCATAAGGTGACGTCATAATAGAGTAAACGAATGTTACAGGTGATGAAACATTGGGAATGTAGAAAATATTGCCATTTTATACAGTACCAACAGTCAGCATAATAATAACATTAGTGTTGTGTTTTGCGTGCACTATGTCTAAATAGTAGTCAGTGTTTGACACATACTATTTAGGCATAGTGCACGCAAAACACAACACTATTATATAATTACGGATATAACGAAGTAATTTCATAGGTCCCAGTGACTTCGGTATAACCGAGTTCTACTGTAGTAAGCTGGTTCCATTTAATTAAACTAAACATTAAAAAAAAACATATTTACAATTGCTAAATGGTCATTATAATCAGCATATTGTCTTTCACAAATTAACAATTTCTAATTGCCAATGAATACATGACTAATACAATTTTCAATTGCCAATGAGTACATGACTAATTAATTAGTCATGTACTAATTGGCAATTGAAAATTGTTAATTAGTGAAAGACAATATGTACAATCGATTCATACATTTAAACTACGCATCTATTCTTCAGTTGGTGTAAGACACAGGTCCTCTTGGTGAGCAGGGCGTACGTAGGGCCTAACATTTCTGTACAGGTAGTTTTGTTTCTCCCTGGTCATCCCAGCAGGATGTAGGAGTGCTGGGACCTCTGTGGCATCAAACTGAAGCGAACCGATTTTCTTCAGTGAGAACTTCTTTTCTTCCGAATCCGTTCGCTCCTTCACAAAAACAAACCAAGGTTCTGCAGAGGAGAATCGAAAGTGATGGTACAATTATGAGCCTCCATACCCGTAACCATGTAGGCAGAAATAATCTTTTTCTTGTTTAATTTCATAAACGCAGTGCGAGTTGACAACACTTTAACAGACATCAATTTGTGTACGTTAATGAGGAATAAGTGAGATTCAAACAGGCTTAAATACCCGCAATCACCGGTTGCTGTGTTAAAAATGCAACTTCCGTTAAAAAGAGTGCCGCATCTAAAATTTAATAAAATTCCAAACATGCAAACATGACAGTTTTCGTTTATTTTAATACCCACCATGACTTGCGGTTCAAACACCTTGCATGGTATCGGATGAAGTTGAGGCCGCACTGTATCTACGGCAGGAAATATAGCGTAATTTCACTGTAATAGTGATATACCACTATTATACCGGTATTTACGTTTTCCCCCAACCTGGTGAAATTCGTAAGGCACTCCGCATTATATATATTGTTAAGGAAAATATGTGTCTGAATAATTCACAGAATGTTCTCTGCAAGTAGTATTTCAACGTGTGGATGATGTTCTTGGCAAATGGGAATTATTTCGGTGTTTAATTTGGTAATGTCACAAAAATGTGCCTGGTAGGAAGCAACGCCTTTTCCAGCAATCTAATATAGTTAACACGTGGCCCAATATCTTCGTCGATAAGGCTACCCGGTAATTTGTAAAAAAAAAAAAAAAAACATTACTTTTTCTGATCTTTTACAGTTCTCTGTAATCCTTCTAATTCCACTGCAAAGAAAGACAAATATGATAAATTATATCAATTTAAGCAAGACTAATGAATATTTGAGGAGAGGAGAAACATGAAAATGCGATTCAGGGCGAAAATGGCCATATCAATGATGAAGGCTTAACCTTTGATAGTATCTGTGAGCACTCCCTTTAAATGTCTCTGTGTCTGGTATTAACAACTGGTACACAACATTTGCAAACAGCTCTTATGATCTTCTCTTGTAAGGTGAGCGATGGTTTTAAGGACACCTTTCTTCCAGTATCATTCGCCAATGCCTGTTAGCTGTATTTGTCAAAATGATGCAACAAGAAAAATTGAATTCCTCTAACAGTTTGATTCACATTAATTTTAATGTGCATTAAAAGTTGCTGCCGAGTAAAATAATGAGCATTGAATTAATTCGAATCAAAATGCGTTCACACGAAGTTTAATGCAAATTAACTATGTGTGAACAAGAAGCTATGATTTATTTCTTTAAAAATATATGTTTTTCGTAATCTAATGATATTCATTGCCAAATAATCAAAATTAATTAATATAGAATTATTTACTTAGAGCAATGTCACGAGCCAATATATATTTGAATTCAAACAACGAGGTAAACCAGTAAGCAGCTCCGTGTTGTACAATTATATTATACCGGATTTTGGTTTGTTGAAGTCTTCTGACTAGTATATCAACAGGAATATCTGTAGTATTTTCCACCGCAGTATGCACTTTGCGTAATAACTATGTTGTAAGATATGCAGAATTGTGACAAGGCGTAAAATATGAAGTGTATCTTGACTTGTGGTGTATGTAGGATGAACTTACATATACATAGTACTCGGTGGTAATGCTGTTTTCTTGGTCGTCTGCATAATTCAAATTCAGTTAAACAGAATGTATTCAATTTTAATTAAGTCCCAAATATAATTTGTCTACAGAACATGAAAATTAATCAGGAAATAAATGCAATTTTCAAAAATGTCTGGCAAGAGTTTTCTCCTAGCTAACAAAGAGTTAATGTGTCCATTATCCGACATAGGAGGATCTTTGTTCTTGAAATCTAATGTATAATGCCTTACGCTTCTGTAATTTTTAGGCGGAGCAAATCGGCACTAAGGGATCACTTTACCCGGCGTCTGCCTGTCAAACCCTGTATCTCAAGAACTGTAAGAGATATGGACTTGGTATTCTGCACATTTATTGCTTGACACTATGGCATTTGTAAAGTGTCATGGTTACCGACCTCTTGACCCTTAACCTTATCCTTTGACACACTATACTAAGAATTTATCAGAACGATCATGGCACCTTCCCACTAACCAAGAGCTTAAGGAGACCTGCCCCCGCCTTCAACAAAACCAACAGAAGAAATTCAGAAAATGAGAAGGAGGGTAAAGCAACTGGAGCAGCAAAACATAACACTACAAGAGTGGCTCAAGAATCAGGAAGTGAGTGCAGTCGAGAGTAATCCAGAACAATCCGTCTCTCCGACACACACAGCTCCTCCTCCTACAACCACCCAGCCCGCCCACAGAAGCTAGCCTAGAAGTACTATTCCACTTCTGGAGAAGTTCGATGGAACTGGATCCACCAAGGAATGGTTGAAAACATTCCTAATTTTTGTTTCTCTACATGGCCAGGCGCGTAGCCAGCATGGAAACGAAGTGTACGCAGAAAACGGTCGGGGGTCTGGGGGCCGCCCTGAGGCCTCAATGGGTCCAGGGGCGAAGCCCCTGGAAGCTCTTGGATTTTAAGAAAATTTCAGTCATTTTCCCGCAAAAAAATCAAGATAATATTACTTTTCTCGAGCAAAGACTTAGCTAAGTTAAAACATTGTTATGACATCATCTTTTGTTCTTTTAATACCTTCTTATCCTTGAAATAACAAAAACAATCCAATAAGTTACCTGTAACTGTCCAATAAGTTGGAAAAACTGTCCACTATTAAAAATAGTGGACACTTTTTTTACAACTTATTGGACAGTTACAGGTAAGCACTAAGAAAAAATAACAACAAATCCAACACAAAAGATATACATGTTATTCATGAACAACGAATTACACACATTGTAATAATTATTCCAACTTTAGAATTTAAATTTGAAAAATACACTTCCAGACGAAATTTCAATTTCACTAGCACCAGCTGGTGCACACACATTAGAATCACTTTCGGCTGCGGTTTTGGCTTTCTTGATAGCTACATCACACTGATTTTCACCGTGAATGATTTTGCTCACTCTTTGCTGTTGTTCTTCATTTGTTCTTTTATACGATCTAACAGATGTCGAGCGGTGTCCAGTTTTCTCGGTTATTAGCTGCTCATCAATGCCAGCATCGTAAAGGCGTGTTGCGGCGGTTGCTCTGAGGCTATGGTTTGTGTAGTGGCCAGTAAATCCTGCTATTTTACACAGTTTTGCGACGGTCTGTTGAAGAGTGTGTACTCCAACAGGGGAGTCGGCGTACCAAGTGGAATCTGTGGGGTACCGCAGAGGTCGCAAATAGAGAGCATTGGTTTTACCAGCTTCAGGCCTTTAAAAGAAAATTGCATATTATAGATTAAAGTGTTTTAAATTAAGATATATGTAACAGCAATATTTTGGTGGCAATTAACAACAATATACTTGCCTTAAATGCAGACATTTTTCATGCGTGAGGACAGGACATCTCTCGGGAACATTCTAGTTCTGGTATGCTCTGGTAACTTTAGGTTGCAGATTTTTGTGCTGGAGCCCACCGCGATTTGTTTTGGAGACATCCTCTCTATATTCGAGATATCGCAGTCCAGATGCATCCATGGAAAGAGAAATCTGACTGTTTGTCCCAACCCTCAAGTTTCTGTGTTCCTGTCCTGCTCGTAGTGCAAAATGTAGTCCTAGTTGAAACAGTAGAGTATCTTAGAGTTTTTGAGGTGTATCTCTTCCTAAAACTCCCTTGGACCACATTTCATCTTCTTGAGCCTCAGTTATGATCTCTGCCCGTTTCCGCTCTATCCCCATGCCTCGCCCAGAGAGTTCTTTCATCTTTGAATTAAGAATACTGCGCATATCGTGAAATTTATCATCCAAAAAGTTTATGAATCTACCTTCATGTCGTAATTTGTGTTGAATTGCACACACAATTTCATACAAGCTATTGGGTCTGTAATCCTCTCCAGATTTATTCCTCACTTCAGCTACAAAGAAACTCATTGTTTTGTTGATTTCCTCATCACTCATTATCATAATATCCTGGTACATAAATGTATCATGGTTTGGTAACATACGCTTTCGTTCATTTTGCCAGTTCGTAAATAGAGTCATTGCCCACTTTGACTTTTGCTCTGTTTTCTTCGATAAACCTTTCTTAACCAAATTATCCAAATCTTCTTGATTGAGCCGTGCAAACCTTTCAATATTTTCTTTTCCTTCTATGTCTTGGGTGGCCTTAACAAGTTCCTCGTCAGAAATATCCGAAAAAATATCTACTTTGAGGTCAAAATTCGGTTGTTTTTTTGGATGTTCTCTTTCCAAATCCAAAATATCACTGAGAATGCCATCCGTGTTGTTTTCTTGTTCATCAACTTCTCTAAACTTGTTTTGTGTTAAAAACACGCTTTCTCCATCTGAAGAGGACATCCTAACCGCAGGGACATTTACTAAGAAGTGGTGTTCGATGTGCATGCTTTTTATACAAAACCAAGGAACTCACCTGTAACTGTCCACTAAGTTAACAATTGAAGTGAATCCTATTCACAGTATTTAAATCAACAAATTTACCTGAGACAGTCTACTAAGAAGACAATGCCAAATTTAATACAAAGGATGTTTACTTCATTGATGTTGCAAGAGAGAAACTTTTCTAAGAGAGTCCATTCTGAACACAATGGAATGAAATGTTTTAAGTAGGTTACAAGCCTCAAACTGTCCATTCTGTGAGAAAAAAGAACTATTGTCGGGCCTAACGGCCCTCCAATAGTTCTTTCTTCTCACAGAATGGACAGTTTTCGGCATGTAACCTTTACTTATTAATTTGCTTCCATTGATACTTCGGGAAGAGAACAATAATTTTATCAAATTAATTTACGGCTATATTGGTATTGGAAAAAAGTTTCCAAGTGTATCAAGTTAAAAAACAGAGTAGTAATTTCAATATCGTATCACTGGAGTTTAAATATTTCAAAATATAATCGGGGTAGTTGTTGTCTTTTGATTACCTTCATATTTGATAGCTGAAACAATTTGAGAATGCTTAAATAATACAACTCTATAAATGGGTAACATCAGTCTAAGAAGCAATATTATTATTTACTTTTTTCACCATAATTTAGATTATACCATTTTTTGTTTGTTTAACGACATTTATTCATTACTTCAACGGAAACTAAAAATCTTGTATAATCGTCCATGACCCTTGTAACTTTTTCTTTAGATCAATGTCCCTTAGATCGCTTTTCTTCATCGAATATTTGTCCGGATAATCAAGATTACGCGGATTAACAGTTGAACATTTTGGTTCAACAATATTTTTTTCCTCAAATTTGTTGAAAGATGTTTTTTGGAATTGATTTTATAAAAGACTAAATTTGAATGTGCAGAACATGCTGAACAAAATTTGATTCGAAACAATAAGACGCAAAATAATTTGAAACACAGATAGTTCCTCTTTTTTACCGAATACATTTCTCTCTTTCTTTTTTTCTTTCTATTATCTTTCTCTCTCTCTTTTTGGAAAATGATGTGTACGCACTTGCGTATAGGCAGCTACGCGCCTGATGGCCTTCCCTTATACCAAACATCAATAGTGCATCAGTGGTTTATGCATCTTTCATCCGCATTCAAAACCTCAATAAAGTTAATAGAGCAGTAGAGGAAGCAATCTACAAAAGATTTAAACCCAGAGCCCCGGTCAAAAGAGAAATGCTACAAATACAAGAGTTCCATGAGGAAACGCTGGAAAAATTATATGTACCATGTGCAGAAACTGGCATGCAGATTCAACGATGGAGGAGTCCCTCATAACATCCCTTACTATGAAAGTACAACGGCTTGAATTGTTTTCCACAAGACCCGTAAAATATGGAAGACCTCGGGAGAAGCGTTGGAATGGCAGATACTGCGGTGACTTCGACTCGAACGACAGCAAAGCCTGTCGCCATTGCGGAAGTATTCACTTCGGGACTAAAAGATGTCGTTTCTGACATGGCAGCTGTCGTAATGGACAATAAACTGTCTCAGATCCAACCCAGGCATAGACCAACAGGACGAAACAACAGGAGTTCAGCCAATTCTTCCAAAACGCCATCCAAGGATTAAGTGTGTTTCAACTGTGGGATGAGTCGTTTTAATAAGTCTGCATGTTAGGCTAGATAGTCTAATTGTATGTATTGTAACAAAAAAGGGCCATTTTGCTTAAGTATGCCACAAGCTTGTTCTAGATAATGCTAATGCTGTAACAAATCTTAAAATAAATCAATAGGGGCTCGCATCCTTTTCCAGAGTGTCTGGAATGGTTGAATTTAAAAACTAGATAAACACCATAAGAAATTTTATAATTTGTACCAAACTGATTCGTCACACTTAAATGATTCCCTGAGTATTCCAGTGCAAATAACAAAACGTGAATTGCAACAGAAGTCGGACGTCATATCTTGGAGGGTCACTTTCATTCTAAGGACAATATTCTAGATGAAGACCAAATTATGACCAGGGATGAGAGAGCTCAAACAACAAATAATGATCTGCTAATAAGGGCCCTAGGAGAGTCATAGGGAGAAGTTATGGAAATAAAAAGGCTAAATATTACGCCTAACAACATATGTGGCTTATGGCAAAGTTTCTCATGTTATAAAGAGAATTAGAGGATCTTGCAGAAAACTCCTCTTCTTCTTCACTTACCCTCTGGGACTTCATCGTACCTGCCAGTTTTGACAGCATCGCAACAGCCGCGGTCAAACTAGCATGCCCTTACATGGTTGATATTGAAGAACTTAAATCTCCATCTAATACAATCAAAATCAAGTACATGTATGATCTGCTAAAAGTTGTTGACCTTGAATGGACAAAAATTAATCTTGAATCTAATGTGCAAGAGGGACAAAGATGTGAAACCTTCTGAAGGCTTATGAAAATCCAGAGGTCGCAAAGAGTTATCAAAATGGTCAGAACAGTGCTAGTTACCCGTGGCTTCAATAAAGAAGTGAATATTCCATCACTAGATTATTTGAAGAAACTGATTGAATACATACAGGAAGAGTTGAAACAGTTAAATATTTCAAGTTACACAGAGGAAATATTAAGAAGAAATGTGCAGTTCGCCCAAGTTTGTCTTTTTCTGTACTGTAAACGAATAGTGCTGTGCGATATTACCGGTTAACTGGTGAATCCCGATTTTTTTTTTAATCACAATACGTATCGCGGTATTTTTTTGTGAATACCGGTTCGGGTTCGATATTCTGTAAAAGAGTTATTTGCCCTTGATTACAGAGAAATATGGCGGCAAACTATATCACGGTGGAGTTTATAAGAAATGAGAACGAAAGTATAAAATACTCTGGAGGCACGACAAATTTGTCCAGTCATATGCGCCGACATCACGGCAATATTGACATTGTTAACTCTCAACAAAACAAATCAAAACCATTATCATGTCAGGGTTTATCTACTTCCCCAAAAGGCAAAGTGACACCTTCTGCAATGGTTAGTGGTGGATGTTTTGGATCGAAATACGCTAGCAAAAGTCCGAAAGCTCAAGCAATTACAGATCAAATAGCCCGGCTTATTATCAAAGATATGCGGCCTTACTCAATGGTTGCGGGGAGTGAATTTGTTCGTCTCGTTAAAATACTAGACCCTAGGTAAGATTTTATTTTAATAAACGGGAACATGTTTAAGTAATGAAAATGATATGATTGAATAGATTGATTGCTACATAGTACTGATATTTAAGTATGTCTGACATTGTCTGTCACTCTGATAATTGTTACATTTGATTAGTTTAGACAGAGAAATATTGTGTGTACAAGTTAAACTACATAACGTTGCTTCTATAATTTATTTTCATTAGGTACACTATTCCTGGACGAAAACAGTTTCCAGACAACAGTCAAAGTTGAAAAGTAAACTTAACAAGAGGCCCACGGGCCTTATAGGTAGGGGGTTCAGGTATAAATTTTCGGTGAAATATTTTCAATTAAATATATTCTAGCACAATCATGGAGACATTAAGAAATATAAAAAACTTTACTTGGTGAAAAAATTCCAAGTAGAACAGAAGTTATGAAATAATCAATGTTGTGAGTACTGCTATTTTATGTAAGGAAATTTCTATACATACGAGTATTAAATGATGGCACATAAAAGGAAGAAAAATCCGTTAAATCTAGGTATTTTTTAAAGGATAGAGTCTAATTTTATCTAGAAGTAGGGCAAACTATATATTTTCGGAAAGGTCTATGCAAGCCCTAATTTTCTGTTTCCATGTCAGCTAAAAAATATCCAAGATGGCGGCAAAATATCCAATATGGCCGCCAATAGTAAAAATGACCGATACAGTCTTATTGAAAGCATACTTTCAAAATCAGGTGAGTTAAGAATAAATAATGAAATTTTATGAATTATTTTCAACTTATTACTTTTAAAAGATTTATTAGAATAAGGATCGTAATAAAATATGGTCAATAAAAGTTAGCAAAGAAGAAAGATGTCAATATTATGAAAATGGCAAAAAAAAAAAAAAGGAAAAAAGAATTTACTACAATTAATTCACAACTTTATTTTTAAATTTACAAAGATCTTTAAATACATATCAAATTTTCGGTTTCAATCAATAATTGTATATTTTATCCATGCTTCCTGGACAAGTTGAGTGTTAAGTTTCTCTCAGACTTCTGCTACTACCGGCCGCGGACGGGTACCATAATCATGATATGGAATGATTCTATAGCATTTTCCTGAAGTTTAACTGTATATACTCACTGAAAAAAAATTAACCACAAAGTATCATGTGCACAAACAAAATTATAAATATTTTATAGTTATAAGTAAAACAATAAATATATATTTTCTTTTATCACATTTGAACTACGTGTTATTCATTTATTATATGTCATGCAGACAGTATTTCAGAATTCAGAGGAAATCCAGGCTGCAGAATCAAATTTGTACATTTATATCAGGGACCGTTAACTAGCATATATAGCCCCCTGTATATGTTATGTAGTAGGAAATGACCATAGTTTTCGAACTCATAGACTTCATTCCAATAAGTCTAAAATTATTTAATCTCACATTTTCTATTTCACTTGTGGTTTTACGATACAAAAGTGTGCATGAATTTAAAGGTACTTAGAAACTGTTCAAAAGTTGCGTCGGGTTGACGTCTTTTGAATGAAATCCGGGTGAATTATTTTCTGAAATGATTACAGAACCACAATTTTCTGATAGGAAATTTTCTCAGCTTTCTAATAGTGTATGTTGCATAAAAATATTTTGATTACTTACCGTAGTAAAATTGACCTCTTTCCGTTGAAACGGAAATACATAAACTTCTGCACATTGCATCAAGATGCAACAATAACAATGTTAATCTTCAAAATGTAAGCTTTCCTGTGATATGTCAATGTCGTTAATTCCTTAAAAATCGCCTCCCGGAAAGCCAATCAAAATGACGCTATCAACGTCGCGGAGACAAAATTACAGTGCCATGCATCAAAAGGGAAACCCCGTATCCAATTTTAGCACAACTTCGACCCGGTTAATTTTCAACACAGACTTATTAGAATGACATAACACACACATCATACGAAAGTTCAAACAAAGAAGAAAAAAATCGTTATATTTAATTTCTAGATAAATACGAATAATAATACAAAAAAGACGTTTATAAATACCGATAAATTGCGTGTAAATAGCACAATTACACAGGTAAGTCGGGTTACCTGAACCCCCTATTATAGGTCACCTGAGTATCTTGTAAATAAGAATAAATGCATTTTCACCATATAATCAATAGAGCCCCGCCCTAACACCAGAACCCCTGACCCTGGGGCCATAAAATTCACAATTTTAGAAGAGGCACTCTTGCTCATCATAACTATGTACTTAGTTTATTCAATACGCAGAAGCAGAGAAGAAGATTTTCAAAAAATAATGCATTTTCAC
This sequence comes from Saccostrea cuccullata, assembly GCF_032062105.1. NCBI lineage: Eukaryota > Metazoa > Mollusca > Bivalvia > Ostreida > Ostreidae > Saccostrea > Saccostrea cuccullata. Next base: position 42,112 of record NW_026936479.1, read on the forward strand.
TATATAATCCATAGAGCCCCGCCCTAATACCAGAACCCCTGACCCTGGGGCCATAAATATCACAATTTTGAAAGAAGCACTCTTGCTCATCATAACTATGTGCTTAGTTAGTTTATTTGATACCCTGAAGCAGAGAAGATTTTCAAAGAATAAATGCATTTTCACTATATAATCAATAGAGCCCCGCCCTAACACCAGAACCCCTGACCCTGGGGCTATAAAATTCACAATTTTGAAAGAGGCACTCTTGCTCAACATAAGTATGTACTTACTTAGTTTACTTAATACCCAAGAGCAGAGAAGAAGATTTTCAAAGAAATAATGTATTTTCACTATATAATCTATATAGCCCCGCCCTAGCACAAGAACCCCTTACCCTGGGGCCATGAATTTCACAATTTTGGTAGAGGACTCAATGCTCATTACATTCATGCCAACAGTTTGCCTGCTTGATGTCCAGGAGTAAAGAAGAAGATTTTTAAAGATTGCACTAATTTTAGTGGTTTTGGCCCCACCCCTCAGGCCCCAGGGGGGCAGGGAACATGAAATTCACAATTTTTGTTCCCCTTTACCCGTAGATGCTATGTGCCAAGATTGGTTGAAATTGGTTGAGTGGTTGCAGAGAAGAAGCTGAAAATGTTCAAATGTTAACGCACGGCGCACGACGCACAACGACGGACAACAACAGATAGCAATATAGGTCACCTGAGTTTACTCAGGTGACCTAAAAATGCAGAAAAGGTATTACTTATTTTTGATTCAGTATTCATTTATAATTATCAGTGCATTCATCCTAACTTAAATGAATTTGTAAAAAAAAATCAATTATGATAAGGAATCATCAAAATCTTATTCATTTTTTTTCTCTGAGAAACTGTATATGTATAACATTTGTTACTATATTGTTGATGTATTTAATAACTAAGTATTACATTTAAGCAATTTTGAAATTTGTTTAGGTGGCACTAACAACTGATGGATGGACATCGAGGAGTACAGATTCGTTTATTACAATAACTGCCGTATTTAGACACAGACAGGACTTTACAAATTTTGTGCTTCAGACAAGAGTTTTATCAGAAAACCACAGGTATAAATCTGAAATCTGATTTTAAAAAAAGCAAAAGGAAATGAATATTACTAAACAAGAAATTAAGTATTATTTCAAAGCATACTTAAACTGGGAGATATGATTTTCATTTTAATTACAAATTAATATTGTAGGTGAAAACATTGCTTAAGTTTTACGACAGGCAGTCGAAGATTGGGGCCTTCCTTCTGATCCAAGACCTCCAATCGTTTCAGACAATGCTAGCAATATGGAAAAAGCTGGCATCTTGTTTCAAGCGGAACATCACATAAAATGTTATGCAGATACACTTGACCTTGCAGCGCAAAAGTCTCTCAAGGTGAAGCAAGTATCCCATATTCTTGCTAGAATGAGAAAGATTGTTGCCTTTTTCCATCGTAGCTCTGTTGCAACAACTGCAAAGCTGAGAGAACAAGCTGGAATTATACAACTGCCTGCACACAAACTATTGATAGATGTACCCACAAGGTGGAACTCAGCATATGATATGGTTTGTCGTTTTCTTGAAATGCAATGTGCTGTAACAACAGTTCTGAGAATGAAGGAAGTGTCAAGATTTAGAGACAAAGACATTAATTCATTCACAGATGAAGACTTAGCTTTTGCTGAGGAAGTCATGGAATGTTTGAAGCCATTGAAAACTGTGACAACTTCTCTCTGCTCTGAGAGCATGCCCACCATATCAGTCATAATGCCTATACAGCACACTCTTCTGCATAAGATGCAGACAAGAGAAGATGACAGTACTGGGATTAAACAGATGAAGAACGCAATTGTGCAGGATCTGCAGCATAGATATGAACATCAAAGAGAATTTTTAACTTTGGCGAGCTTTGTTGATCCTAGATTTAAATCACTGCCTTTCCTAGAAGATGACACTTTGAAAGAGAAAGTTCATTCAAATGTAATCAACAAACTTGCTGAACTTGGGCCAATGAAAATTAAACAAGAGCCCAAGGAAACTTCAGATCCACCATTACCATCATTACCAAATTTGGACCCACCCCAAACACTTCAAACAGCTGATGATTCCACCCAGGGCATTGGAGAAGTTGCTGTTGACATTGACAGCAATAATAACAATAACAGTCCTCAAAGAAAGAAGTTAAAACAGGAAAACTTGGCATCACTGTACTCAGATGTGTATGTTGTATCTTACACCCCGGCTACAGAGAAAACCTGTTTTGAAAAGGCAACAGAAAATATAGAAACTTATAAAAGTCTGCCTCCTGCACCTTTTAACAGCGACCCCTTACAATGGTGGAAAATGTATGAGGACAAATGCCCTTTAGTGGCTTCTTTGGCAAGAAAAATTCTGTGTATTCCTGCAACTTCAGTAGCATCAGAAAGAATTTTCTCAACTGCAGGTGACATTGTGAGTAGCCAGAGGGCTTGTTTAAAGCCTTGTCATATGGACAAACTTATCTTCCTGAAAAAAAAATCTGCAGTAATCATGAATTCCTGATGCTTATATCAAGACAAATGTCTTAAGGTAAGATTCTTCTCTGGTTTCTGACTAGAGGAAATATTCAAAGTGGATCTGTTGATATGTCTTATATATTTAGATGTAAGAGATTTAAAAGACCATATTTTTCTTTCCTCGACACAATTATACAACTTTAAATAGAAATGGTAAACTGCGTTTGAAAACTAGCAGGGACTATATTTTTGGCGGAATGGTGGCGTATGAAAATATCTTCTTTCCTGCCTCTCAAAATTATTATAGAACATTGAATTTAATTATAATTTTTACGCAATCGAAGACTAGACGAAATTTTCAAATGTAAGTTAAATTAATAATAAGGGACTAAAGTTTCAAAATATATCAAATAAATAAGATTTTTCACACATACTAGAACTATGTTGGCTTTTAAATGCTTCAAATCTGAGTACAGATTTGAGCCAAAAATCCGTAAAAAGTGTTATTTCTTTCTGAGTAAACGATCAAAACTTTTAGTTTTTGTATCATTTTGTACTTTTATGTGACAACTTTACTATATGTGAGAATTGGAAAAAGTTAAATATAGGAAGCATATAAAAATAACTAATAAATCCTAAAAATTTAAGAAAACTAGAGGAAATTCGGATTAGCAAATATCCATTTTATTTAAATTATCCATGTCAATTTGGTAATATCATCTTATAGGCCCTATATGGTATGTTTGTACAAAAAGAAAAAAATCAATATTTTGAATTACAAGTAGGGATCGCATGATTGGAAACAGAATTTTTTTATTTCTAATGTCCAGGAAAAAGGTAATGACCTTGACCTGACTTTGCCTCTAATATTAAACGGTCAAATTTAATCTCACTGATACCATAACTTAGTGATATTGTCCTCTTGATTCTGTGAAAATTTCATTAAATTTTAAATACAAGAAAGATGAGAAGAATCCTACCTGAAGTGCGGCGACAACGTTAATCGCACATGGTGTATAATTCGCTATTTTGTGATATTGTCCTCTTGATTCTGTGAAAATTTCACTAATTTTTAATTACAAGAAATGTGAGAAAAATCCTACCTTAAGAACTGTTTTTGAATTTGCTTTGTGTTCAAAACTATCTAGTCATAAGTTTTTCATAGTTTTTATTCAATGTTTTTGAGTTTGTTTTCACAACTATCTAGTCACAAAAGTAACATCTGAGTTTCTCATAGTTTTTGCATTCTTTTTTTTAAGTTTCAATAGTTAGTGTTCAAAACAGTAAAAAAAAAAAAAAACTAAATCAGTAATCGAGTTTGAAAAAAAAAAAGAAATCTATATTTTTTTTATGTCTTTATAGAAAAAAAGTTAAAAGTAATTATAATATTGCAATATATTGCAATACAAAATTTAATATCGCAATATATCGCGATACGATTTTGCAGTCGCAATACCCAGCTCTATAAACGAAGAGCTGGAGAAGTTGAGAACATAAGAACAGAACATAAGGTAAAAACATACAGAGTCCAGAAGAATAAGAGTTTATAAAGTTCATGTAAAGAATTCATCTAAGTGAATATTCCGAAAACCTAATTAATTTTTTTCCTGAAATAATAATTTTAGAAATAAGACAGTTGTTTATAGGGTCTTATATTTTGAAACTTTTATAAATGTTTTTCTTTCATGCTTATTGTCTGCTTATTGAAAATAAACATCTTCAATCTTTTCAGTGCCAAACAGTATGCATCACGGAAAAGTGACCTTGTGGACGAAGTTGCTAGTTTAATGGGGGAGTTGTCGCCACTAGAAGAGCATCTTTAAGAATCGCAAGATTTGCAGTTCCTTTTCAGATTTTTCACTTCTTCTCAAGAACCAATGGGCCAAAGCATCCTTGGGTAAAGGGGAGTTTTAAATGTTAAAATGAATGGCCAAGTTTCCTTAAAAGGGGAGATAATCAAGAGAAGAAAAAATGGGTGGGGTCATTACAAGTCTTCTTCACCAGAACCTCTGGGTTAGGAAAGCTGAAACGTATGTGGAAGCATCCTTGGGTAGTGTAAATATTAAATTGGTAAGTTCATGACCCCCGGGGAAGGGCGGGGCCATAATAGGGAATCAAATTTTAACATAGAAATTTTTTTAAAAAATCTTCTTTTCAAGAATCACGGGGCCAGGAAAGCTGAAACTCATATGGAAGCATCCTTGGGTAGTGTACATATTAAATTGTTAAAATCATGACCCCCGGGGGCAGGGCGGGGCCACAATAGGAAATCCAAATTTTACATAAATAAATTTAGGGAAAAATTTAAGAATCTTCTTCTCAAAAACCACTGGGCCAGGAAAGTGAAACTTATGTGGAAGCATTCTTGGGTAATGTAGATATTAAATTGTTAAAATCATGACCCCCGGGGGTAGGGCGGGGCCACAATAGGGATCCAAGTTTTACAAAAATATCTTTAGGAAAAAATCTTTTATGAATCTTCTTCTCAAAAGCCACTTGGCCAGGAAAGCTGAAACTTATGTGGAAGCATCCTGGGGTAGTGTAGAATCTAAAGTATTAAAAATCATGAAGGAGGTAGGGAGCATGTTAGGAATAACAAGTGGAAATCTTGTAAGGAACTGCATCACTCAAGTGCATGATATGTCTTTGTCATAGTGTTTTAAAGAGAATATAAGTGTAGATGGTCTGTGGTTCATCTGTGCCGCAAGACACTCCATGGCCCCAGGAAACATTGCTCTCACCTACAAATTGAATCAAATTTATTTTCTTTGATGAATCAGATAGCTTAATTTGAACTGTTCAGTTTTATACAATTGAAAAAAATTATTAAAACAATGCTGGTATTTTGTCCGTGCTTCTGAATATTTCTACTGTCCACTTATGATCTGTAGTTTTTTTAAGGCAATAGTATCACCAATTTTTTTTCCTTTTAGGAACTTAAATCTTACATTGGTGGCTGTTGCTTTCCTTAGTCAGGTCGCGGACACCTGCCCACCCCAAATACCCTGTAAGGCCTTGTTTATCAAGCAGGTGTTCATAGCAGAAGGAAGATATTCTTCCTGATGAGGATATGTGATCAACACCTCCTGCAGATCTGATGGTACTCTCGGAACTTTGGCCCGCATCTTCGAAAGGAAATTACACTGTAAACACCAGAGTTACGGGGGAAATATGTCCAGTTTTATGGTTAGATACCTACAAAAAAATGAGCAAAAGGTGCGTATTTTACTTTCATGATTAGAAAAAATCTCAGGATTATTGATATAAATAGTAGTTGCTCCAAACAATTTTTTTCGGGAAGAGTAATTAATTAGGCTTCACTATAGTATGATTAAACTATATTATTTAATACTCACCAATGCAACCTATCGATCTGCACTTCCAGTAGCTTTTTCAATGTGGGCAAGGGTCAGGTAAGGCCCCTCTTCTCTGGCCATTGTTGATAAGTAATGCCGAGATCTAATAATTTCTGGCTAAGGTGTAGATTTTCTAAGTGACAGGTGGTTTTTAGGTCACCTGAGTAAACTCAGGTGACCTATTGCCATCTGTCTTCTTCCGTCGTCGTGCGTCGTTCGTCGTGTGTTAACATTTGAACATTTTCAGCTTCTTCTCTGCAACCACTGAATCAATTTAAACCAAATTTGGCACAAAGCATCTATGGATGAATCGGAACAAAAATTGTGAATTTCATGATCCCTGCCCCCCTGGGGCCTGGGGGTGGGGCCAAAGCCACTAAAATTAATGCAATCTTTAAAAATCTTCTTCTTTACTCCTGTACAACAAGCAGTCAAACTGTTTGCATGATTGTAATCAGCATTGAGTCCTCTACCAAAATTGTGAAATTCATGGCCCTGGGATCAGGGGTACTTGTGCTAGGGTGGGGCTAAATAAGTATATAGTGAAAATGCATTATTTCTCTGAAAATCTTCTTCTCTGCTCCTGGGTATTAAATAAACTAATTAAGTACATAGTTATGATGAGCAAGAGTGCCTCTACCAAAATTGTGAATTTTATGTTCCCAGGGTCAGGGGTTCTGGTGTTAGGGCGGGGCTCTATTGATTATATAGAGAAAATACATGAATTCTTTGAAAATCTTCTTCTTTGCTCCCGGGTATTAAATAAACTAAGTACATAGTTATGATGAGCAAGAGTGCCTCTACCAAAATTGTGAATTTTTTGGCCCCAGGGTCATAGGTTCTGGTGTTAGGCGGGGCTCTATTGATTATATAGAGAAAATACATGAATTCTTTTAAAATCTTCTTCTTTGCCTCTGGGTATTAAATAAACTAACTAAGTACATATTTATGATGAGCAAGAGTGCCTCTACCAAAATTGTGAATTCTATGGACCCAAGGTCAGGGGTTCTTGTGTTAGGGCGAGGCTCTATTGATTATATAGAGAAAATACATGAATTCTTTGAAAATCTTCTTTGCTCCTGGGTATTAAATAAACTAACTTAGTACATAGTTATGATGAGCAAGAGTGCCTCTACCAAAATTGTGAATTTTATGGCCCCAGGGTTAGGGGTTCTAGTGTTAGGGCGGGGCTCTATTGATTATATAGTGAAAATACATGAATTCTTTGAAAATCTTCCTAGATTTTATATAAACTAAGTACATAGTTATGATGAGCAAGAGTGCCTCTACCAAAATTATGAATATTATGGCCCCAGGGTCAGGGGTTCTGGTGTTGGGGTGGGCTATATTGATTATACATGTATAGTGAAAAAAACATTAAATCTTTGAATATTTTCTTCTTTGCACCTAGGTTTTAAGCAGATGAACTACCTATATAGTTATGAGCAAGGGCCCTTATCTTCAAGAATTGTAAATTTCAAGGCCCCACGATCAGTTGTACCATAGAGGGGGAGCGGGGGGGGGGGGAGCTGTACTTATATACTGAAAATGAATGAATTGTTTGAAATGTGCTCCTTTGTATTAATCAAATATTTTTGAAAAGCATGAATGCCTTTCCAAAAATTGTACAATGTGTGGATCTAGGCCTAAGAGTCCAGGGTTCATGTGTGGTAGCGGCACTACTCATTATTGCTGAATATTACTGATTGGTTGAAATGCATTTTTTGTTCCTCTACCCTGCCTATGGGTATTAAGTAACCAAACTAAGGAACTGCTAAGTGTATAGTTTTTTTGCGAAGAAGGCTGAGCCAACACAAATGAACAAAATTCTAACAATAACTGACAGCCACGGCTAAGACACCGTGTATTTTTACTTGGACGATCCCCTCGCCGACGACAATGACGACGTGGCTTAACTTCGTGTTGCTAACTGTTAATCGTGCTGCTAGGAAGCGGAATTTCGGATACAAGGCCTGCTGACAAAAACCTGGAGCATTCAACAAAAATGACTTTTTGGCGGCTACAGCAATACGGGCAGCCCTACAGAGCATCAAACAACCAAAAGTGTTTATTCTGCAGACAGCCGAGCCACATCGTTCGAGATTGTCCCCACGCCAAATCTCATCAAGTCCAAGTGCCACCAAGCCAAAAATCACCAGCATCGTTTTAAAGATGAAATGTTTGAGTATGAGCTGAATGATAAGAATATTCCTGTATAGTCAAAGTTGGCGTAAAAATTGCCCGCATCACTATATATTAGTCATTAATATATTAGACTGGTTATATTAAAAATTCAAAGCCTCCCAGAAGTATGTTTGTAAAAAATAACATCAGCTCTTATTCATAGCTATTTTGTAGTTATGCTATGTAAAAACTGAAAAAATATGGTTGTGTAAAAGCAATACTGTATACAGGGAAATTTTCGACCCCTTTTATTTTCGCCCCTTTCGCCCTATCCTCATTCTGGCGAATTTAAAACGGGGCGAATACTAACAATACAGTATAATTTTTCAAACAAAACTATGACTGGGCGAATTTAAAACGGGGTACAATTGTTTGCAAGCGTGAAAGGGCGAAAATAACCCTGTATACAGTATTGAATCAATTTCAAAGCATTAACTTATTTTGAACAATGTAACCAACCACCCCTACCCCATCTCCGATACCCCCGACCCATGGGGCATGAAATTAACCAGTTTGCTAAATGTACCTTACAACTACAACGAGCAACATCCAGTTACGTAAAGAAGAGAGAAATAATCTGCCATCGATGCAAACAACCTAGTCACATAGCCATAGGATGTCGTGTGAGACTGGATCATTCACGGTTCAATTTAATTCCAGGAAACCTATACAGAGGGGCATGGACCTTGTCTGATCAACTTTCTTCGTCGCTGTGTACCCTACATCAACGTACATTCCTTGAATTCAACACCTCTCTCTACACGTCCCCAGACTGTCTGTGGAGACGGGGTCACTGACTCTACGACAGACCCGTTGGACACTCTGCAGGGGGGATCCGACATCCGGAGAAACGGTCACCACATTCGGAAACATAGATGAATCACCAGGTCTACGTCAGTCGCAGAGAAGCAATGCGACATCCAAGTCAGCTATGTCAGAGACTGAAGTAATTAACTGTTCTATGGATTATATGTTTAGCTGGACTTATTTGTTTCTTGTAACATGTGTTTTATTGCCTCAGTCACATTACATGTCTTGTCTAAAAAAAATAGATGTAATGTAACAAAGCATCCATGGCTTTAAAGAAATTTGTGCGTCTGTCTTGTCTATTATACTTAATGAAATTGAATGATTTGAAGGTCAAAGAAAACAAACCCCCCCCCCCCCCCCAAAAAAAAAAAGAAATGAAATTGATTAAGGTCAATAAAAAGAATTAAACATTAAATTATTACAACTGCATATGGTACAGGTAAAAAAACCCTGAATAATCAAATTATATTATAAGAGGTCCATGGGCCACATCATTTAACTGATTAACTTTGTTGATATAGTTCTTTATCAGATTTCCTCTCTTGTCATACCTATCTCATTTTTGGGCGCAATTATTCAAAAGGGTTTCAAAAGTATACTTTAACCATGTAACGATTTTGACTGTATATATTTAAAATATGTGTGGTCTATTTCTGATTTTAAATTATCCCGACCGGAAGATTCATTCATCATTATTGTATGGTTAAACTACATTTAAACCTGTTGTACATCATTGTTTTGCCTTATTTATGTCATATTGTCATTTCATATTTATACTTTCATTTTCCATTACTTCCGGTCGCGGGAAATTATGTACAGGTTTTACCTAGAATGTGTCGTGATTTTGCGTTTTATAACGTCACGTTGGGTCATGCTACATGTACGTCACTCTGCGTTAACGTTTAAAATTTTATTAATTATCATTATTAAATTTTGGAATATCAGAATATAACTTTTGGAAACTTTATTATCTTAATGTTGAATTCGTTAGTAAAAAAAACGCTACCAGGTTATTCATATTTCACTACCAGAAATTATAAGAACAAATCTTAGCCGCGACCAGGTTTATAAATATATTATCAAATACCCTTTTAGTAATTAGTCATTATTATTTTCTCCTATCTTACGAACTCGTAACGGCGAAAACGTTACAATTAGGTGGCAAGGGTGGGACAGGATTAAATTATTCGTGCAGGAAAATTGTTATTCTTTACACTTGCTAGATTTTCCTCCATGGAAAAAAATTAAAATGTCAGAATCCCGTTGAAGGAATATGAACCTCTTTTACCGGTTGACTTGTTGTAAGGAAAATGCCAAGACCGCAAAATAGCGTCCGATTATGTAACAAAATTGTGGAATGTGCATGAATGTGCTCTTGAGAATATTTTGAAAGCTAGTGACTAAAAAAAAGAAATATGACCAAAAGACCAATGACCAAATTTGTTCTCTAGAGGATTGTGTTTTGTTATTCAACCCAGCGAATATTAAGGGGAAATCACCAAAACTTATGTGTAAATGGGAAGGTACCTTACACTTTAGTTGGAAAAGTGTCAGATTTGATTTACGAAATTAAGACTTCTTCAACTTCCAAGTCGAAAGTTGTACATGTGAATAGATTGAAACCATATTTTGGGAGAATGAGAAAGTGGTTTGTACCACCCAGTGATAAAACACCCGTGCCAAGGGGACCCAAAATGCCCAATAATATAATAGTCACTCAGACCAAAAATTGGAATATTTACATGTAAATCTGTGTTGATGAATTTTGTATTTAATTTATTTTCATTTATTGTTAGTGTCCACAGATATCTTGGATACCTTTCTGCTCCCTCTGACGAACCCCTGCATCAATCTAATGACTGTGGACGGAGGTTCTTTTCAAAACACAAACTGTCTCGTCACAGGAGGAATACCCATGGTAACAGAGTCTTCTGTTCCTTTTGCTATTATTCTGTATCAAAAACCAGGAAGTACCTACTAATAAAACATGGAGAAACTGTGCACCGGAGTACAGATTGTAAGCCTGTCATTGAAAACAAAAGATCAGCAACCAAGACACACCTACCAGAAACATTTGTAAGACTGCCCTCTCCTGTCTACTCTAACGTTTGTTCTGTGGAGTCTCTGCATCAGGAGGACCCATTGGAACTGTTGGACTTGGATTTCCCTGAGATATCTTTTCCTGAATGTATGTCATTTCAGGACCCAATGATCTTAATTCCTGAGTCTTTGGACACTTCTGGTTGTACTCCTGTGGAACCCGCACCCCTCCCTTCATTCCTGCAGTGACTGCCCTACAAGAGCCCCTGGACCCCATCCTACTATCTGCTGCCTGGAACAGTTCCTGCTCTGACGGACCTGTAGGAATTTCCCCACCTGCTTTTTCCTTTTCTCCATCCCGTCCTTTCCTCTACTTCCTGAATCAGTATTTACTTGCCAAGATCACAGTTAATGCAGCAACACAGACGGACTTTTAAAAAGAATCTACATGACTTTGTATATTACGTGGTATGTATGTGTTATTGAACTGTTGTTAATCAGTTGCTACGTTGGTTTCAAGGTTACAAAAATTGTTAATATTTGTAAATGCTAGATTGTATTTTATTGATGAATTTCTTAAATGTGTAAAATCATTTTAACCCCTAAGATTCGAGAACGAATCTTTTCTAGTGAGGGGGTGATGTAACGATATTGAGTGTGATCATTATACGCTTAACGCTACTGCATAGGGATTTTAAGATACAAAATTAATTGTACATTGTTGAACTACTACAACAACCATTTTTCGTCACAAGTGACCTACATAGTGACGTCATTTTCATATTGTGACGTCACAGACAAGGAGCAAAATTTTATTCAGCATATGCTATTTATAGAACGTGTGCGTGTATGTAAAACTTTGATCGGCCATTGTGGCCCAACCCTATCAAAAGGGGTCATGATTTGAACAAACTTGAATGTACACTTCCTGAGGATGATTCATCTCACCTGCCCCTATGGATCTTGAGGAGAATATATTTTAAGATTTTACCTTCATATTCCTATGTTTAACCTTGATAGGCCATCGTGGCCCCACCTACTCCCAGGGCTCATGATTTGGACAAACTTGAATGTACACTACCTAAGGATGATCTTTCCTGTCCCAATGGTTCTAAAGAAGATATTTAAATAGTTTTCCTATATATTCCTATGTAAAACTTTGATCGGCCTTTAGATTTTCACCTTTTGTGGCCCGAATCCAAAAAGCTGAGAATCGGACCTCACTGAAAAAACACAAGTAAATAGCAGTATTGCATAAATGTATAGAACGTGGATTATATCGAATCAGAAATAAGTATGAACGACTTGACTTGTTACTGTTCCACTATATTTTGATAACTCGTATTAAGTATTTTTTCGGACGTCCAGAAATTTTATTAAAATGGATCGTACAGATGAATTTTTAGGTCACCTGAGTTGAGCTATTGCTATCCGTTTTCGTCCGGCGTCGTGCGTTAACATTTTAACATTTTCAGCTTCTTCTCTTAAACCACTCACTGGCGGATTTAGAGGGGGCCCAGGCCCCCCTTTTGAGTCTTTAAAAATACACAATATTTGATAAATCAATGTTTTTTGGTGTGACTGGCCCCCTACTGCCACTGCCACTGAACCAATTTCAACTTAATTTGGCATATAGCATTTATGGGTGAAGGGGAACAAAAATTGTGAATTTCATGGTCCCTGTCCAAATGGGGTTGGGGGTGGGGCAAAAACCACTAAAATTTGTACAATCTTTAAAAATCTTCTTCTTTACTCCTGGACATCACGCAGTCAAACTGTTGGTGTAATGGCCTCTGCGATTGTCTTTTACCGAGACAAACAAAACACGACTACGAAGTCTCAATGTGCATTCTAGAATGAATTTTTTAACTTCCATACTATGATCATAAAACAATATATACAATCAATCAATCAATCAATTGTTGGTTCAATACACTGTATGAGCGGTTTCCAAGGTTTTGTTGGATCACTCCTGGTTCCCTATTCCGGTTCTCTGGATTCCGTATTCGGATGATCTCTCTCTCCTCAATATGCGGTAATTTTGAACAACAGCGGTCATGGAAATATTTCTGTTTCATTTGACGAAGTTGAAGTCTGGGAAGTTGCGATCCAAGGGTTTTGGCTCCAACCATGCTCGGGTTGTGGGAATCTTGGAACGAAGGCTTCTGTTCATCAACAGCTGTGCTAGTGATTTCAAATCCTATCTATGGGTGAGTTCCTGTATTCTAAAAGAGCAATATTTGGGTCACCGTTGCTCTCTTTCGCCTTTTTGAGTAAGTTTTTAACTGTTTGGATGCAGCGCTCTGCCTGGCAATGCGAACGTGGATAACGAGGGCTTGATGTTCTGTGGATGAATTCCCAATCGGACGCAGAACACTTAAATTTATGACAACAGAATTGCGGCCCATTAGCAGAAAATAGTTCTTATGTATGCCATTCCTAGCAAAAACTATTTTGCACGAAGCAATAGTAGATCGGGCTCTCAAATCTGGAAGTGGTATGTCTGGGTATTTCGAATAATAATCCACCAATAGTAGAAAATCTTTTCCCTTGAAATGGAATATATCCGCTCCAACCTTTGTCCATGGAGTACTTGGTATTTCATGTGGAATGGGAGGTTGTTTGGTGTTTAATTTTCGGAATGAATTGCACACTCCACAAGACTTAACTGCTCTATATCGAGGTGAATTTTCGGCCAAAATATTTTTCTGGCTCTCTGCTTGGTTTTTACAATACCAAGGTGAGGTTCATGTGGTTTGGTAAGCTTCTGGCGTCTCAGTGATGATGGTATCATAACAGCTTGTCCCTAATATAGTAGTCCATTCAAGGTAACTTGGTATGAATTTTCCGATTATATAATAACTCTGCAGGGCTTTTCCCAGTTGTAGAATGTAGGGTCGCACGGTACACAAGTAAAAACTTGGGTAGTTCTTCTCTCCAATCTTTACCTTCAGCATTTGCAGCTTTAATGGCTTTGAGTAGTGTTCGGTTTTGCCTCTCTACCTCCCTATTTCCTTGTGGCCAGTATGGTGTAGTCCGAATGTGTTTGATACCATTTGAATTTAGGTATCCCTTAAACTCCTCTGACACAAACTGTGGTCTGTTGTCGCTTCGCATGCTGTAAGGTAAACTGTGCCTCGCGAACATACTCTCAAGTTGAATAATGATCTTCTCACTTGTTATCTTTTTCATAATAGCTATTTCCTGAAATCGGGAGAAATAATCTACAACGACTAATAGATATTCCCCAGAAGGAAACGGTCCCATAAGATCTATAGCCAGATCCTGCCATGGCCCGTCGGGTAATACCAATATCGTTGTTCGAACTGGTTCGGGCCTATTGTTGTTCGACAAAAGTTGGCATTGTTGACATGTTCTAACAAATCGCTCGGCTTCTGTATCTATGCCTGTGTACGGTGCATTCTTGCTCCGATATACCGGTTGCCTGGTGTAGTCGCATGCCTTATTGATAGCCTTGATTATATTGCTTTCCGACACTGCCGCTCCCTCCTTCGACAGTATTGCACTTATCCTTATTTAAAAGTTTTAAATCAATAAATACTTTTTTCAGCATATACTCGATAGCAATCTATAACAAATATAATGTATGTAAGAAAATTCCACTGCTCACATCAGCGTAATTATCAAGCACTGGTCAAGAAGAATCTTGATAACAGAAAATTACATATCAAATTAGAAGGCTGGTTCGATTTGCACCTTCCATAAGAATAAAATATCATATTTTAACTACCGGTTTCTCTTGTTAAATCAAATAGTCATCTTCTGTATCAATATTGCGTCGAAACGAACTTTACTTAGCGCTACAATAATAATTATTACTGAAGATGAAGATTTCGACATACAAGATGAGGATTTTTTTCATTCGTCACACTATGTGCAGCTTGCAATAATATGTAAGGGGCAGTTATCGATTTTCTTTTTTACACTGCATGCTATTTTATTCACATATTATCGTAACTGCTTTTGTATCTATAAAGGTTTAATTTTAAAACACGTGTTATGAGATAAAATACGCAATATTATGAATCATTTATCTGAACATTATCTTTATATCTGATTTGAATTTTAAAAAATTCCACATTATAAGACCAAAGCCTGAGCTTGTGCTGGACTCTTCCTGATATCCAGTTACACTTCCACTGTCTGGGCTTGATGGAGAGGTTAAGGATCCCACAACACACCTAGGATGGATGTCATGCCTGTCATTTAGAATGTCATTAAATTTCTTTACGTAGGGAAATTTTTTTTTCGCTCATTTTCCGACTTTGCTTGATCTGACCGTTTCCTACTCCGCAATATTCCCTGTCTGTTTTATGATAGGAATTATAATTTTAGGCATCAAGTATATTTTAAAACAATGTCTACACATTCACCTAACACATATTTAAACCAGAAGTCTCTGTCAAGACTGTAGATCTTTATCGTGCCAACGCCTGCCGTAAATTAACCTGAAACACTGTAACCGCTACCTTACTTGGTTTTTAATTGCGGAACAGTTTCTACAAGGAAACTTGTATGAATTAATTCATTATCAAGGTCACTAAGATCAGATTGAGACAATTGTTCTAATTGACAAGCAACAAATTTTCTGGTGGATTACTGCCCTGATAGTGTTTGAGATGATCTTTATGTAGAGTAATAATCGGAGATTTTGCATCTCTCTGCACTCTACAGACAGACTTTGAAATGTCATCAATAACTAGGACAGGGCCTGTCCATCCCAAACCCGGCTTTTTATTTGCTTCAGGAGGGTGCCAGCTCCAGATCCATTCACCTTGACTGATTTCCCTTCTTTTTAAGATGGGCATCATAATCGCTCTTTTGTCTTTTTGCAGATGAACCAAGATCATGGGCAAATTGAAAAACATTTTTCATAGTTTGCCTTAAGCAGTATACGTACTGTATTTCATACATTTCATTTTTCTAGTCAGGGAGTAAACCCACCATTCAATCAATAGGGAAACTGTTCTAACTCCCAAACATCATTAAATTTGGTGAACACCCAGTAGACCTATATTCTGTAGCCCTGTATCCCATCATTAAACAGGGGAGTAAATCATCCCAATCAAATATGAAAAGCATTTGTTTCAGTGTGCGGTTGAACCGCTCAACCATCCCGTATGATTTGGGCCTGTAGGGCTTGGTCCTAATTTATCCCTCTAATTTAAAGCAGACTTCCTGAAATAGGTCGGATCTAATTCACGACTTTGGTCGGTGTGTATTCAGGGTAACCAAACCTACAAATGACCTCATTAACAAGACGATTTGCGACTGTGAGGGCAGTTTGATTTTCAATTGCAAACGCTTCCTCCCATTTTGTGAAATAGTCCCCGATTACCATGATAAACTGGTTACCATTATTTGATACAGGAAGGGGGCAAAATATATCTATAGCAATACACTGTAAAGAGACAGTGATTTTGAACTGTTGCAGTTCATTCCTTCCTAACCGGGGCCAAGTTTACCACGAGAACGCAATTCACAAGATTTGCACCTTCTGTCTATATCCTCTCGCATGTCAGGGCAATAGAACCGACGATTAATAACATCTACCGTCCTATCTCTACCAACATGACCTGCAGTTTGACTAGAATGCAACTGGTTGAATATTTCAGTTTGCATGTTATTTTAGCAGGTGGTACTTATCGAATTCCTACTTTTTTTTTTTTTTTTTTTTTTACAAAATTTCTAAAAATTTCCATTGTGACCATAAAGATTTTGAACTTTTTTCAATATTTTCAACATCGGGCTTAGGTGTTTTCTAATTAGCGCAAGTCTTTAGCAAATTAATGATGGGGCCTACATTTTCATCTTCATTTTGAAAATTGCGCAAATCGTCATGTGACCATATACATGTAATACTATATAGCCAGTTTATGCGATAAGATTCAGTTGTATCCGAACAAGCGCCATGTTTCAAAACCGGATGTCCTTGAAATTAGTCAAAACTTTGATCAGTGGTACTGAGATTCACACAGTCGGACCATTCTAATCGTTTACACCGAAGGCGCGACAAACCATCCGCGTTCTTGTGTTTAGTACCAGGTCTGTGTTCAAGAACAAAATCATAACACTCTATCACACTCAACCAACGAGCAAACATCCCCTCAATGTCTTTAAAAGCTCTGCCCTAGCTATCAGCTAACAACATAAAATAATAAACTTCTTTTAAAAAAAAAACAATTGGAGCTTGACTTAAAAAAATAATCATCAACACGTGGGCCTTCACATTTTGTTCATTATTTTTCCATAATAATTAACATCCGATCAATTCTTTTCATCTTATCATTATTGTGACGTTCAATTGACTCAATTAAATCTTGATTCTATTCCTGTATATTTTCGATCAATTTTGTTGTTTCATTCATTTTCCGTTTCTTGGACTTGACCGTTATAGCTTTCTTGGAAGGAGATGCAGCAAAGTTGGTACGGAAAGAAGTTGGTATTGAAAAAAGATACCCCCGGCGCCCTTCTCCAGAAATAGGATTTTCGAGTTTGGGCAATTTCCCTATTTTGTATATAAGTAAAAAAAATTAATTCGTCTAGCTGCCCCCTTTTCAAAAACGATGCTACGTCACTATATCGATATTCTTTTCTAATGCATTTTCTAATGTGCTCGGGTTTGTAACCTTAGCGTTGTCTAAAAGGATGCAACAAGTCATCATTAGAATTGCTGAACAACTATTTGCACCTTTATTTTCGTTCAAATTCCTCAAAATCTCTTGGTACCATGTTTTTGGCATTATAAGACTTGGGACTTGGTATAAAGAGCTTGGTTCACTTTATGCCTAAAATGTTCCAGAAGATATCATGATTGATATATCAACACTTGATTTTCTCTTTGAAGAATTAAATTAAAACAGAGACTTAGTGCTTTTATTTCCTATTAAAAATTGTCTCCTAAAAAAGTCCAGTTTTAATAGTACTGGCTTTATGAAATTGTAATGTTCTTGAATATTAAGGTAAACAGGTATAATTGAGTACTTACAGTGAAGAAAAATAATATCAGAAAACTTTCTGATCTAAATAATAAAACATGTCTTCTTATCCCCAGAAACAGTTTAATCATTTAGTAGTTGCATATTTTTGATCAGAGGTTGCCCTCTATATTAAATATATAAATTTGCCTTTTTGTAGGCTTGTTAAAACATGAGGATATTGTCGCATTTCATGATGCCATATAATGCATTGACTAGCCAGAATATTACGCCATTTTTAGCTGACTGGAAGAGCGTATGTAATAGTAATGCGTCTGTCGTCCGTCTGAATGTAAACAATTTTTCAAAGCTACTCCTACAGTTTTGTCTGATTTCAATATAACTTGGCAAACACGTAGACTACACTAAGATACATAATTATGTGTATATTGGTTTTTGATTTCGATGAACTTTGTCGCCGTGGTTTCTAAAATTAGAAATTCTTATGAGATACTTTTAAAATGCTAATAGTAAACTACACTAAGAAGCATCCTGGGGTAGAGTAAATTCGAAACTGTTCAGATCATGACCCTCGGGGGTACGGTGGGGCCACGATGGGGAATCAAAGTTTTACATAAAAATACATATATACAGGAAAAATCTTCTAAAAAATCTTCTCAAGAACCACTGGGCCAGAAAAGCTGAAACTTATGTTGAAGCATTCTGGGGTAGTGTAGATTTTAAATGGTCTTGATTATGATCATTGGGGTAGGGTTGCGTCACAATATGTATTACAAGGGGGAAATCTAGTCTGTTCTAGCATAGAACAGAATGGTCCAAGCTTCTCAGATGAGCGATGTGGCCCATGGGCCTCTTGTTATTACCTCTGCTGGTCAGAAACCAGAAGAGCTTATGCTATAGTAATACGCCCGTCCGTCTGTCTGTAAACAATTTTTATACGCCCGTTTTAAGACGGGACGTATTATGTTACATGCTTTGTGTCCGTCCGTCTGTTAGCTTTTTCGTTTCCGGCTCATAACTTTAATGCTACTAGGCCTAAGATTATCAAACTTTGTCATCTGATGCATCTTGGGTAGAAGGTGTGTCGCGAACAAAGAGTAGGTCGCTCTGACCTTTAATTAAGAAGTTATAGCCAAATATGGAAAAATCCTTTCCGGCCCATAACTAGAAAACTATAAGACTTACAATCATCAAACTTGGGGCCAGGGGTTTATGCATTTTAGGTAGAAGGTGTGTCGCGACCTATTTCAAGGTCACTGTGACCTTTAATTTAAGTGAAATTTAAAAAAAGATGTCTTTTTACTAGGGATGTCAAAATTGTCAATAATTGCTATTCGAATATTCTATAGGAGTATTCGAATATTCGATAAAAAAAAATACATTTTGCATTATTAAATGTATATCTTCACTCTTCTATCAAGTAGTATAGAGTTTATGCCATTATTTTGAAATAAAAACTCACGTAGAGTTCGGTAAATACATTGCAATTATATATCTTTTTAAAGTATTGAATATTGAACATCATAGTAATATTTCATTTTAGAAAATTAAAAAGATTTTTTAGTATGTTCCAGATTAATTGATCGTCATACTAAAGACTACACTGATAACTCCTACAAATATTCCAATCAAAACAATTATCTAACGGTGAAATATTAAAAGCAATTACTTTTTGCTAAGTATGATTTACTCATAATGATTTTTAATGATATTTACATAAATAAGGGGTCTGTGTGGAAATTATTATACAACTAATTAAGCGAACAAATAAATTAATTACTATAATAGATACACTCTTCACACCTTAAAGGTAATCCAAGAGTAGTGTTTTTTTTTTTTTATTTTGTACAAACTTTATTCAATTTCTAATAAAACTTGCCAGGTTTTTCTCTTTTTTTAATACCTGTATTCTTAAAAACGAATATTCGAATCATAAATTTATATTCGAATATCAACTCATCGAATGAATATCGAATGAATATTCGTTGACATCCCTACTTTTTACTATTCATTTACACATCCAAATAATGTAAGAGTATTTATTGCACTGTCCCTATAAAAAAGTGTTAAATCAAGAAAATACTTATTTTTTAAGCATATACATGTACTTGACAGCAGTCTATAACAAATATAATGTATGTTAGAGAAATTCTACCTATCCCATGAGTGTAATTATCAAGTACTGGTCAAGAAGAATTTTGATAACAGAAAATTGCATGTCAAATTAGAGAGAAATTAATGGGTTTTGAGTGTGAGGAGCTAACTGACAGGGCATTGGTGTTATCTGTATCCCTTGAGTATTGGGCAAATGGGTAAGCCTATCTGATTAAAATAGCTCTTGTTGGCTAGCTTAAGTTTTAAAATGAATTTGATGAAAAGTAATTAAAACTAATTTGATTTGGCATACATGTAATGGACTAATCTGATATTATGTAATATTATTAATTTAAAAACTAATTTTATGGGGTGGGGTGGAATCAGCATGTCCATATAAATTATATTAAATATTGGACATTAAATCTCAACCAAAAAAATATATTTGAGTATTTTAAGTTTTCAAAAAAAAATTATGGTAGATAGTGCAGACCCATTCATCTCTTGGTAGTAATGAGTAAACAAGCATCCAGTTAAGATTAATTAATGAGTTCAATGTAGGAAGGCTATCTGATAAAGCAGTCTTATCTGTACCCTTAGGGGATTAGACAGAAGAACTGCTATTCAGTTTATAACATGTCATTTGATGGTCAGCCTTTTCTTTTCAAAATTAATTTGGGATAGATTAAGTTGTTAAGACTAATTTGATATTGTTTAATATGTTGAGCATTCGACAAGGTCTAATACAACCAGCACAGAAATCTATCAGTGATGTAATATTTATTATAATTTATGCCTACATCACAAGGGATGCATAAATATTTTAAGGAATGGAAAAATCATCGAAATATTAGAACCAAGGTTGATGTGATTTTCTTGCACCTAAGCTGTTCAAGAAAATTTGAAGTTTTTGACAGGCGTATCATGCTGTGGCGCGGCACTTTATTCAAAATGTTACTCCTACAGTTTTGGTCTGATTTCAATATAACTTGGCACACAAGTAGACTACACTATGAAACACAATTTAGAGGATCGGTATTAGATTTCTTAGATACACAATTAGAGGATTGGTTTTGGATTTCGATGTGCAGTATTGCCATGGTTACTAAAAATAGAAATTTCTGTGAAATTCCTTTGAAACGCTACTCCTCCTGTAGATTTGGTTGCGTTTTGAATTGGTCCGCCGTAAAATGATTGGAACACAGCTTAGAAAAATCCGTGACAGTAAAACGATCTCTGCGAAGAATTTTAGAAACCTTTTGGGACCATAGTGTAATCTACTTGTGTGATAAGTTATATTGAAGTCGGAGCAAAACTGTAGGGTTTCAAAGGAATTTCAGAGAAATTTCTATTTTTAGTAACCATGTCAACATCCCCTATCGAAATCCAAAACCGATGCACTAGTTTATGTATCTTAGTGAAGTCTATTTGTGTGCCAAGTTATATTAAAATCCAACATCCCGCTTTAGCGAAAATGTGTGGGTATATGTATAAAAACCTTGATCGGGCAGATGCAGTCCCAACGCTCCCAACGACGAAGACAGAAAAAACCCCCAGAGAAAATCGTCCACTGCTTACTTTAAGCAAAGGACGATAGAAGTACGTATTGTAGCCTACACTTAGAAAAATAATTGTATTTTTTAATAAAAAGTATTTCCCCAATTTAATTATTTGACAAAAATGTTTAATGCAGAAAAATGAAAATAATTGAACAAATTTCAAAGAACTCAATGCCCATCAAAATAAATATAAGACAAGTTTGTACACTCGATTTTCATTATAAAAAACAAACCCCTCTCACACAAGGAAAACAAAGTAGTGCATAGTGGGACAATGAATTATTGATAATAATCTACCTATGCCTATAAAAACAAAGTAAAAATTAATATGAATGAATGTAACTACATCGTAATAAATTAATAAATATACACACACGCAGAGAGAGAGAGAGAGATATCTACATATACAGTGTATGTAATGAAATTGATAGAGCTCTTGTTTACAACATCCTTTTACATGTCTTTAAAGCTTTAAAAGAGAATGTGGAAGATGATGCAGAATTCGAAGAAGCCGATATAAATGAGCAGTCTACATTGACAGATACTAGATGTAGAACCAGCGAGACCAGTACTGCCACTGCAAGCAACACTTCGCAGTCTGATTTGGTAATGCACACATGATTTCATTTCTTTCTAAAAAATATCCACCGACGGTTTTAGATGGGCGACGGGCCCACCTTTTGTGTTCAAAAAATGAGATTAAATTTTGTGAGGCTGTATGTGTTCGAAGAATGCCTTTAATCGTAAATGAAATAAAGTGTACTATATACATGAAGTTTTGACATGAATTTTACAAAAACCACCTGGTAACACTACTGGCTTTTAAAACCCCTGTCCGTATGAAAATCCACTGTCTTTCTCTGTATCCTACAGCATTTTCACAGTAATCTACGGTATATCTACAGTGTGCTACGGTATGCTAGCTCTGTATATACAGTAAATCTCTGTATGCCACTGTATGTATCCCCAGCATGCCACAGTTACATACAGTAGGCCCCGATACGCCTACAGTATGCCACTGTATGGCTACTGTTTCCTACAGACAACTACGGTAAGCCACAGTATATGCCCCAGTACGCCCCTGTATATGTTCATTGAAGCAAAAAGAAGTTTACACACTTCCAGAGCACTGTACGGTTACCTAAGATGTGGGATTGTCAATTTAGTACACAGAGTTACTTACCTAAGAATTTTTTCAACATTATTTTAAACACATGGTAGTATTTTTTTCAAAGTGTTAAGAGACTAATAGTGTTCTTTTATAACTCTGAAATAACTATGAAATATTAATAAATTGTTGCTTCAAAGAATATTTATCTATCAATTTTTAAAATTAATTATTTAATTATTCTTTCGTTTGATTTATTACTTAATTTATTTATTTTGCAAACACATATTTAATCCATAAAATACTTGGAGTGACTTTGAACTTTAAAAAAAAACACGGCCGGGGTAATGCTGAATTTTGGAAAATTGTAGTTTTTAAAATTGATATAGTTTCCTTGAAAAAATAAATAAAATTAATTAAATGAAATTAATCATTTTAAAAACAAATCAATCTATTTCTTGACAAATACAGAGCTGCATAGTAAACTCGGCACAAAATAAATAAGGTGAAGTGGTAAGTGAAAATTAAATAAAATAAATGACTTTAAAAATACAAAATTAATAAAGGAACTAATTATTTATCTTATTTATTTATTTGTTTATCAATTTATCTACAAATACATAGATAAACAAAATAAATAAAGATTAATTTATTTTGTAACTCACAAGACATGTGATTAAATATACAACCCCCCCCCCCCCCCAATTGATATTTCTTAGTTTTATTTTTATGTGTAAATCATTTCTCCTAAAATATGCTACAAAGTATTTTTTAAGTATATGAAAACAAATTCCAATAATTTTACGTTCATGATGGATATCAAAATAATCGTCAGATTATGCACAATTTTAATTTGTCAATTGCAATTTCATATTTTTACTTTGTTTTGATTTTTAAAAATCGGTATTCAAAACCCTAACACGATTATGAAAGAACTTCAAAGCCATTGATTGTTTACAAGGGACATGGGGTACACAGTAATGACACCTATTGTTTTTTTCACTGACCACTATACCTTGTTTATTTTGTGACAGAGAGCGACCGTGTCCATTCTTCGGCTGTTTGAATAAACATTTTCTCTTTGTGAGAAAACCGTTTTTTGTCAAACAAAAACAAAATAAAAGTATCAAAAAAGCTATTGGCGGATTAAGATTGTGCATTATGAGACGATTATTTTGATATCCAACACGGAAGTAAAATACTTAAAAGTAGTTTAAAAATGTTTCAAAAAGACTTTGAGAGACATTTTAGCGGAAACTTGTTTACATTAAATAAGCCAAATAAATCCAACTTTCGGGATTATAACTAATTAATTTGCTTGTATCGTCAATTGAAAAATTAAATAGATAAATATATTGTTCTTTTTACAATGATAAAATTCGTGCGTAAAATCAGTTTTATTTAATTTCTAACCATTTAAAAATCAATTATTGAATTTATTTTAGAATCTAAAATTTTCTAAAATGCAGCATTACTTTTGTTGTGAAAGTGTGTGTTTTTGTGTAATTTTTTTTTTCTAAAAGGTACAAAAAAGCCATTCCAAGTAATTCATGGATTAAATAGGTGTTAGAGAAATAAATAAATTGTAAATAAATGAAATAAATAATTTATCACCATAAAAATGTAAATTTTTTAATTATATTTTTTAAATTGACAATACAACAAAATAATTAATTATTTATATCCCTCAAAAAGAAAATTATTAGGGCTTTTTGTATAAATATTTTTTTCCTAAACTATGTTACAAAGTATTTTTTTTTTAGCATATAAAGGCGAATAGCAGTTATTTTACGTCCATGATGGATATCAAAATAATCGTCAGATTATGCACAATTTTAATTTGTCAATTGCAATTTCATATTTTTTCTTTGTTTTGATTTTCAAAATCGGTATTCAAAACCCTAACACGATTATGAAAGAACTTCAAAGCCATTGATTGTTTACAAGGGACATGGGGTACACAGTAATGACACCTATTGTCTTTTTCACTGACCACTATACCTTGTTTATTTTGTGACAGAGAGCGACCGTGTCCACTCTTCGGCTGTTTGAATAAACATTTTCTCTTTGTGAGAAAACCGTTTTTTGTCAAAACAAAAACAAAATAAAAGTATCAAAAAAAGCTATTGGCGGATTAAGATTGTGCATTATGAGACGATTATTTTGATATCCAACACGGAAGTAAAATACTTAAAAGTAGTTTAAAAATGTTTCAAAAAGACTTTGAGAGACATTTTAGCGGAAACTTGTTTACATTAAATAAGCCAAATAAATCCAACTTTCGGGATTATAATTAATTAATTTGCTTGTATCGTCAATTGAAAAATTAAATAGATAAATATATTGTTCTTTTTACAATGATAAAACACGTGCTTAAAATCAGTTTTATTTATTTAATTTCTAACCATTTAAAAATCAATTATTGAATTTATTTTAGAATCTAAAATTTTCTAAAATGCAGCATTACTTTTGTTGTGAAAGTGTGTGTTTTTGTGTATTTTTTTTTCTAAAAGGTACAAAAAAGCCATTCCAAGTAATTCATGGATTAAATAGGTGTTAGAGAAATAAATAAATTGTAAATAAATGAAATAAATAATTTATCACCATAAAAATGTAAAAAGTTTTTATTATATTTTTTAAATTGACAATACAACAAAATAATTAATTATTTATATCCCTCAAAAAGAAAATTATTAGGGCTTTTTGTATAAATATTTTTATCCTAAACTATGTTACAAAGTATTTTTTTAGCATATAAAAGCGAATAGCAGTTATTTTACGTCCATGATGGATATCAAAATAATCGTCAGATTATGCACAATTTTAATTTGTCAATTGCAATTTCATATTTTTTCTTTGTTTTGATTTTCAAAATCGGTATTCAAAACCCTAACACGATTATGAAAGAACTTCAAAGCCATTGATTGTTTACAAGGGACATGGGGTACACAGTAATGACACCTATTGTCTTTTTCACTGACCACTATACCTTGTTTATTTTGTGACAGAGAGCGACCGTGTCCACTTCTTCGGGTGTTTGAATAAACATTTTCTCTTTGTGAGAAAACCGTTTTTTGTCAAACAAAAACAAAACAAAAGTATTCAAAAAAGCTATTGGCGGATTAAGATTGTGCATTATGAGACAATTATCTTGATATCCAACACGGAAGTAAAATACTTAAAAGTAGTTTAGAAATGCTTCAAAAAGATTTTGAGAGACATTTTAGCGGAAACTTGTTTACATTAAATAAGCCAAATAAATCCAACTTTCGGGATTATAATTAATTAATTTGCTTGTATCGTCAATTGAAAAATTAAATAGATAAATATATTGTTCTTTTTACAATGATAAAACACGTGCTTAAAATCAGTTTTATTTATTTAATTTCTAACCATTTAAAAATCAATTATTGAATTTATTTTAGAATCTAAAATTTTCTAAAATGCAGCATTACTTTTGCTGTGAAAGTGTGTGTTTTTGTGTAATTTTTTTTTCTAAAGGTACAAAAAAGCCATTCCAAGTAATTCATGGATTAAATAGGTGTTAGAGAAATAAATAAATTGTAAATAAATGAAATTAATAATTTATCACCATAAAAATGTAAATTTTTTAATTATATTTTTTAAATAAAATACTTGGAATGGCTTTTTGTACCTGTCCTAAAATAAATTACACACACACACACCTTCACAACAAGAATAATGCTGTTTATTTAAAAAAAAAAATAGTTTTTAAAATCAATTCAATAGTTGATTTTAAATGGTTAGTGAATAAATAGTTAAAACAAATTTACAGCACGTATTTAATCATTGTAAAAGAAACAAAATATTTTTCTATTTAATTTAAAAATTGACGATACAAGCAAATTAATTAATTATAATCCCGAAAGTTGGATTTATTTGGCTTATTTAATGTAAACAAGTTTCCGCTAAAATGTCTCTCAAAAGTTTTTTTGAAGCATTTTAAAACTACTTTTAAGTATTTTACTTCCGTGTTGGATATCAAAAATAATTTCTAGATAATGCACAATCTCAATCCGTGAATAGCTTTTCTGATACTTTTATTTTGTTTTGATTGAAAAAAAAAAAACGGTTTTCTCACAAAGAGAAAATGTTTATTCAAACAGCCGAAGAGTGGACACGGTCGCTCTCTGTCACAAAATAAACAAGGTAGTGGTCAGTGAAAAAGACAAGAGAGTGTCATTACCGTGTACCCCTATGTCCCTTGTAAACAATCAATGGCTTTGAAGTTCTTTCATAATCGTGTTAGGGTTTTGAATACCAGATTTTAAATCAAAACAAAGTAAAATATGAAATTGCAATTGACAAATTAAAATTGTGCATAATCTGACGATTATTTTGATATCCATCATGAATGTAAAATTATTGGAATTTGTTTTCATATGCTTAAAAAATACTTTGTAGCATATTTTAGGAAAAAAGATTTTCACATAAAAATAAAACTAAAAAAAATCAATTGGGGAGATGTATATTTAATCACTTTGTTGTCAGTTACAAAATAAATAAATTAATTTTTATTTATTTTGTTTATCTATGTATTTGTAGATAAATTGATAAACAAATTAGAAAATAAGAAAAATAATTAGTTCATTTATTAATTTTGTATTTTTAAAGTCATTTATCTTATTTAATTTTCACTTACCACCTAACCTTATTTATTTTGTGCCGAGTTTACTATGCAGCTCTGTATTTGTCAAGAAATAGATTGATTTGTTTTTAAAATGATTAATTTCATTTAATTAATTTTATTTATTTTTTCAAGGAAACTATATCAATTTTAAAAACTACAATTTTCCAAAAATCAGCATTACCCCGGCCGTGTTTTTTTTTTAAAGTTCAAAGTCACTCCAAGTATTTTATGGTTTAAATATGTGTTTGCAAAAAAAATAAAATAAGTAATAAAAAAAACCAAAGAATAAATAAATAATTAATTTTAAAAAATTGATAATAAATATTTTTAAGAAAATTTATTTATTTATAGTTATTTAGAGTTATAAAAAAAAAATTAGTTCTTAACATTTAAAAAAATATGCCATGTGTTTAAAATTTTTTAAAAAATTTTAAGGTAAGTAATTTGTGACAAATTAAATTTAATTTAGGTAAGTACGTTTTGGGAAATTTTTTCTTAATTTCATAACAGGGGCGTACTGGGGATATACTGTGGTTTTCCGTAGTTGTCTGTAGGAAACAGTAGCCATACAGTGGCATATGTAGGCGTACCGGGGCCTACTGTATGTAACTGTGGCATGCTGGGGATACATACAGTGGCATACAGAGATTTACTTATATACAGAGCTAGCATACCGTAGCATACTGTAGATATACCGAGACTACTGTGAAAATGCTGTAGGATACAGAGAAAGACAGTGGATTTTCATACGGACAGGGGTTTTAAAAGCCAGTAGTGTAATTTATCTAATTTTTGTTAATATTTTTAAATTAAAATGTTAAAAACAAATCATACATACTGAGCATTGATTTTTACCTAAAAGGGGTGATAACTTTTAGACCCTATTAAATTCTTATGAGTTTTCTCGTCAGAATATACTTAACAGCTCGTTATTTCAATGAAAATGTATACAAAGCAAAACAAGGGGGGGGGGGGAAGGTTTTCCCATCCAAAAGGTCGCCATTGGGGGGTGTTGCATAGGAAGTTCAAGTTGATCAAACTTTCAGTAAGTAACAATTCAGTTCTTATTTCATAATTGAAGTTTATTTAAAGCATAAACTGGATTCAGTTTTAATTTATAGCATTGATGAAGAAAATTTACCAATGTTTATGATTTAAAATACATCAGTATAAAATATTATTTTTTTCCTACAATTTAGATTATACTCTGACCTGATGAATGCCGTTGTGGTTGCGCACTGTCAATGACAGCTATATAAAAGCAAGGGAAGCTATTAACTTGCTTAGGAGACTGCGACTATCACGAGCCCACCTAAGCCACCAACACATGTGACAATTCAGAAACATGTCACTCGTTTCAATGATAATTGATACTAAAGGTGTTTCAAAATCTTCATTCCGAATCTGTCCAGATTAGTTTAAAAAAAATCATGTATTTTTCATCAAAATAGACTAAGCTTATAACTGTCCGAAAGTATATTATATAATTATATATAGTATAATATGCTTTTTATCCTTTTTTTAAAAAAAACATTGTACCTTACTAGAAAATATGTACATTTGAATTCAGTGATAAAATTTTATTTTCATTACGTAAGCCAGTTTTCTTCACCAGGGTATCGAAATCCACAATACTGCTGGCTAGGAAACTTTTCTGATAGCATTAACAAAACATGCTAGAAGGATCCTCCTATTATGCCTTCCTAATCGTTCCCAAATAAATCTTGCAAATCGCCGAAAGCAAGGTCTCGATAAAGCGTAATAGTTAAAAAAAAAATAAAATTATATAAAACTTTTTTGTATAAAATAAACATCCCTGAGAGTTTTCTTCTATTGTTTACATTTATTTATTGTCAATTGCGCCTGTTTCCTGAACTTACTCATGAACTGGTTCATCATCACCAATTGGTCCATTGTCCTAAATATACTCGTAGTAAGACAACCAGGTGTGTCGCGACCTATTTTAAGGTCGCTGTGACCCTTAATTTTAAGTGAAATTTTTCTATTCACGTACACATAACAAAAAATAGAAGAGTATTGCACTATCCTTATTAAAAAAAGGTTAAATCAATTTTTTTAGCATATTGTAAACCAACTATTATTCGCGACGACTTTATTTCGCGATTAACCAGGGATAAACTAGTTGGCGATGATTGATTTTCGCGATGAAGCTTGTTTTTGGATCTGAGGTTAATAGAAACGTTCACTTTATCGACCGTGAAATATATGCGATGACGAGGCGAAAATTTCTCGCACGCGAATGAAAGTTGGTTTACAGTATACTTGACAACAATCTTTAACAAATATAATGTGTGTTAGTGAAATTCCACCACTCCCATGAGGGTAAATATTAAGCACTGGTCAAGAAAAATTTTGATAGAAATTTGCGCATTAAATTAGAGAGACAAATTAATGAGTTGGTGATAGGAGTAGCTGGTAGAGCATCGGTGCTATCTACGGTGCTATCCAAACTATATACCCTTGGAATTGGGCAAATGGGGTTAGCCGCTGGATGAAAAATAGCTTTTGTTGGCTAGCCTAAGTTTTAAAATGAATTTGATCAAAAGCAATTAAATTAATTTGAAATTGCACATTAAACTATTTTGATATTACATAATATTATGAAATTATAAACTAATTTTATGGTGATGGGGGGGAATAGCATGTCCATATGAAATGTTTAAAACCTGTCGGACATTAAATGAAAAAAAATCATTGA